>NC_090752.1:37491088-37503588 GCF_036898095.1 Palaemon carinicauda
TCAATGATTAAAGAAATGATCGGATAAAATAATTAGGCGTTAGTACTAATATATTTGTTTCATAACGTAATTATTATTATTATATTATTATTATTATTATTATTATTATTATTATTATTATCAGTACGAATTCTCAGCTAAGTTTTATTCCATATTTCGTTTTTTTTTTTATCTTTCTTATATGTTTGATAAAATCCTAAATACACAATTAACTATTTAAATGCAGCATTATTATTTGGCAGAGCCTTATTATTATTATTATTATTATTATTATTATTATTATTATTATTTCTATTATTATTATTATCATCATTATTATCATTATCATTATTACCATTATCATTATCATTATCATAATTCATTATTATTATTATTATTATTATTATTATTAGTGTAGTATTTATAATTTCTACTACTCAGATGATGGGTACTTACTAAACTCATAGACATGGCAATCCAGCTAATCAACCTAACTGCAAAAAAACTATAAAAATTTCATGTTTCTTATCTGTAGAAGATTTACCATCCTGTAACCCATCATACCATTTGATGCAATGCAAGACAAGTACTAAACTATTGCGCAATTTATATAAATAAAATTGGTAAACAAAAAGTTATTAAAAAAAAATCATCTTCGCGGGTAACAAATTTAAAAAAAAATCCTTCTTAATAAACATTTACAAGTTCACACTTTCTAATATATATATATATATATATATATATATATATATATATATATATATATATATATATCTATACACACATATATGTATATACTGTATGCAAATTAAATATATTTATACACACGCACACACACACACATATATATTATATATATATAATATATATATTATATTATACATATATATATATATATATATATATATATATATATATATATATACTGTATATATAGATATATATATATATATATATATATATAAATAAGATATATATATTATATATATATATATATATATATATAAGAACAGTAAGATGCAGTAAGAAAGGTAAAAAGGCCAGAGAAAAAAATTTGTAGAATAGTATCATCATCTGTAGAAGAAAACTAGAATGTACAATAAGATTGCTTGTTTATGCATTAAGATAAAAAGAAATAAATAAATTTAGCAATATTGCTAATACATAAGATATGACCCTTCGATTTTTAATGTGCACATCTCATGAGACAGTCCATAGGTGTAATATGACACTATTTAAACCATCCAAACTATTTCTGCGATTGTAAAGTTTTTTAAAAAACAAAGATATTCTGTTTTGGTCAGAAATGTTCGACAATTTATCGGATTCTGAAAGATTATCTGTTTTTAAGATTATAACGGTTTTAAGAAATACAAGTTTGATAGAAAAATCTAATTTCTATATGTAGCAGATTAACTTTTATATTTACTTTACATTTAGTTTTTTTTTCTATTAGATTAAATATAAATATATCATTCCCTCTGTAAGAGTTACGCTTAACTCACTGGGCTGGCAAATTTCCATTTGATAATAATTATCCACAAAATTCTCTAAGACCTGGCTGTTATCTGAGGAAGGTTAACGTACTGCTGGTGGGTCTATTTTGCAAGTATAAGAAACCTGGAAATTTCTCTGGAGATATACTTTCACCCAACTACATTATCATCTCCTACGCCTGTTGACGCAAGTGGGCTCGGTTACATCTCCCCAGTCGTCTCTATCTTGAGCTTTTAATTCAATACTCCTCCAATCATCATCTACTTCATGCTTCATAGTCCTCAGCCGTGTAGGCCTGGGTCTTCCAACTCTTCTTGTGCCTTCACCCATCTTACAGGTAAAAAAAAAAATCATAAATGGTAAATGGAACTTAGGACAAATATAGATTACATATTGCTGATAAGCGCACTATACTGTATGTACCGCATATGCATAAATAATTGTATATTCATTTTTAAGAGATCTTTACAAAACGAACACAGTACTATGTGATTACAGCCATTGGGTTCTCCGGGAACAGACGGAAGATGCACTTAATTCTGGATAACTAGATAAGGGAAGAAGATGGATTTACCAAACTGCGGTTAATGTGGGTTGTTGAGGGAGGGGGATAAGGGTAATGAGAGAAACGACATGATGAAAGAAGGGGAAGGAGGCAGTAGTAGTGCCTATTGTCACTTTCGTTCATTACGAACCACTTTCGACGAGTGTCACCGACCGTCGTAACCGCTTAAATTGTAACCGCAATGTTTGTGTGAAAACAAACGGAGACACGATAACAAACAGCTTTCTAGTCATTTTCGAACTTGGTTGGCAACCCCGTCTCTCTCTCTCCTCTCTCTCTCCTCTCCTCTCTCTCTCTCTCTCTCTCTCTCATGAGACAGAATACTTGCGCAACAACTCACACTCTCTCCCTCTAGTACTATAGTAATTATATAATCTCTCTCAACGCAGTGGAAGACGGGACTATTTTCAAATCATGAATAATATGTCCATTTTCCGTGTGTGTGTGTTTGTGTGTGATTGCACATCACTACCTCTGAGGCCTTTCGGCGATGAAGGAAAGTCTTCCAACTGCAACGAAATCATATTTCCTTAATGGGAATGGCCTCTTCACTGCCAGTTGTGCAAAATGAGAGCTTAGTGGTTCTTAGTGAAGATTCGTAATGTGGATTTGTATTCTTGAAGGAGAAAGCAGATGGAGTTAAGCTAGTCCTATGTAACAAAGATTTAATCAGTAACCATTTTTATAAAATTAGATATAGTTCTCAGTAGGATAGCGGGTGAGATTAGTTCTAAAAGAAAAAAATAAACATAATCGTACCTGCCACATTAATTCTTAACAAATTATTTAGAAATAAATCTCATTGCCCGATTTCTTCCACATTACAAAGTCAACATTCGGTTTATTGAATGATTTAAAATGTCATTTGCATGAACTGAGAGGGTGCTAAAAGTAATGAGTAAAATTATATTGGTAAAAAATCATAAAATTAGTAACGATACATAAGAAAAAATGAACGGGAAGAACGTAAAATTATTGAGACAGTAATAGTGAATGAGATTATTTTCTGAAAACAATACACTTTTTTAATAAAATACAACAGCAAGCGAAGACAAAAACAATAAGGATGGTCTTAAAAAAACACGATAACATAAACGAGCATTGTGCCATACTTAAACACAATGATATCTCAGAGGTTCATTTCTTTCTTAAATCGAAACAATGGCATTATTCAAGTTTTTAAAAATCAAACACAAATAGTCAGATAAGGATGACTGAATCAACATGTACAGTATCTTCTATAGTCACCCTTAATTAAATGTGCTTGTTGGAATTTGTTTCAACCCAACAGCCACTAACTTTTATCTCAATAGTAGAGAGAGAGAGAGAGAGAGAGAGGAGAGAGAGAGAGAGAGAGAGAGAGAGAGAGAGAGACTTTCCGTTATCTTGAAGAAAAGCCATTAAGGAATAAAGAGAAATCTTGTAGACAAGTAATATTAGTCTAATAATCAACGGATTCTATCCATTCAAAAACGAAATATAAATAATAAAAAATAAAAATCCACAGACTGCATCCTCTTAAAAACGAAGACAAAAAATAAACTTTTTGTTCGGTGTTCAGGCTAAAGTATGATTTTTTTTTCTTTTTTTTAACGCAATCCGATAATCCTGTTGTACAGTCGATGAACTTGACATTCCACCTGGAATTGCGATCAAGTGAAACTATCAATAACGTAACGGAACATAGACTGACAAAAAAAGAAAAAAAAAGAAATATGATTCATCATGCTCCAACTAACACCAACTTGTGCTAAGCCTTGAGAATTTGTATTACGTTTAGGCACCCTTAGATCAGGAAATCTTGCTAACCTTGAAATACCATGGCTTCTGCCGTCTAACCGTTATCAGACATACGCTACATATGCAGACTACACAAGTGTACAGAGCTACGTTCATATTCGCACGGTCCGTGGTTCAGTCGGGCCAACTTAGAATGGCACTGGTATAGGTCAAGATAATTTTCGTATATAAATATATGTAATGTATCATATATATATATATATATATATATATATATATATATATATATATATATATATGATGTATATATGTGTATGTATATAATGTATATGTATATTTATATATATATACAAATATATATATATACATATATATATGCATGTATATATGTATATATACACACACACACTACACACACACATATATATATATATATATATATATATATATATATATATTCTTCACACAATTCATATGATTTATTTTTATAGTCATATATATTAGAATAAGTTACCTTAAAGGTTCATTAAACTTACGCGAATAATATATAATAATAAGAAAGTTATACGGAAGAAATGAACATACAAATAAGTATATATCTAAAATATCTAGCAAATTAATGTAAAAATTATGAATTTTACACTTTAATAAGGGTTTAAAACCAAGAAAATATATGTGGGACCTAATACAGTACTACATTGCACCCTTCTCTCTGGTTACGGTTCAATTTTCCTTTGCCTACACATACACCGAATAGTCTGGCCTATTCCTCGGTCCTCATACGCCTGACAACACTGACATTACCAAACAATTCCTCTTCATCCAAAGGGGGTTAACTACTGCACTGTAATTGTTCAGTGGCTACTTTCCTCTTAGTAAGGATAGAAGAGACTCTTTAGCTTTGGTAAGCAACTCTTTTGCTTACCATTGTTCTTTAGTCTTGGTAGTGCCATAGCCTCTGTACCATAGTCTTCCACTGTCTTGGGTTAGAGTTCTCTTGCTTAATTGTACACTCGGTCACACTATTCTGCCTTATTTCTCTTCCTCTTGTTTTGTTGAAGTTTTTATAGTCTATATAGGAAATATTTATTTTGGTGGTGTTTTTGTTCTTAAAATATTTTATATTTCCTTGTTTCCTTTCCTCACTAAGGTACTTTCCCTGTTGGAGCCTTTGAGCTGACAGAATCTAGCTTTTCCAACTAGGGTTGTAGCTTAGCTAGTAACAATAATAATAATAATAATAATTAATAATAATAATAATAATAATAAATAATAATAATAATAATAATAATAGACACGATTGGCGAAATCTAACCAAGGCCCTTTGCGTCAATAGGCGTAGATGATGATGATGAATATGATATAGTGGCGTAACGTATACGTATATTCGCAATAGGTAGAGAAGTTACATTATCTATTCCAGACATACAGAGAGAGAGAGAGAGAGAGAGAGAGATGAGAGAGAAGGAGAGAGAGAGAGAGAGAGAGAGAGAGAGAGAGGCTGAGTTTGACTGCGGTACCAAACTTTCGAATGACAATGATGGTGTCTACCATATGTCAACAGAATCGAAGAAAATGTTTTATATGTGAGGTAAAACTCTCTCTCTCTCTCTCTCTCTCTCTCTCTCCTCTCTCTCTCTCTCTCTCATATAAAGCTTACCTTAAATTCTATCATTTAAAAAAATTGTATCTTGTTACTTCCCATTAAAATATATCATATGTATATTATGGCAACTCATAATCCATCTAATTTTATCGTTTCGCCTTTAGAGTAGACTTAACGTAATACAGGAAAGTATTCGAGTGTAGAAAGGCGTAAAAAGAGCGTAAACAACGCACAGCTGCAGCCAGAAAAAAGTAGCTGCGCCGAACACGATACCAACATGAGGAGTTAAAGTTTTCTAGTCATGCCATAACAAACACGTTAAAAAAATACAAAAACATACGAATACTGCTCAATTGAACAGCTGTAAAATTTGGAAGAAAAAAAAAAGATGAGAGCAAATGCAAATTCCTATGCAAAAGACTCGGAAATATTCACTGGCATTTTCGTAAGCAAAATGTAAGAACACAACTGTGTTTTATAGCCTGTAAATATATAAATTAACGTGACCATCAAAACATAATCATAACCTAAGCGATACATATTTCCATAAGGAAGCTTAAAAAGTGGTTTTTCATAATATAAAAACCAACACAGACGTGTGAAAGTTAAAATTCTAAAAGACAGGGTTCGGAAAAGGATTGGAATAAAATATAGATTTAAAAACAGTTTGAATGAATAATGTCAAGAAAAAAAATTAAAAACTTTAAATAAATTGGTGATATACTTAATCAATTTGCATCGATGTACAAAACGTTCAATTATTTTTGTGAGCAGTAAATTCTAATAAATTTACTCAAGTAACGGACGTTTCCATCATAACAAGACTATATTATACAAGAAAGTAATGTCACCCAGTAACGTCACTTGATGTCATACAGACAAGAATATCTAAAATTTAGAGAGCAATATGCCACAAAAGTAACAGAAATTACCTCATTGCACAATCCACCAATTACCTCATTGAGAACAAGCTCAGAGCGATTCAACAACAACCGATATATACTTAGCCAACCAAGACCACCTGGTAGAAATAGTGGCTCCTCAGCAGTGATGTGGGCAGTGGAAAGGCAGGAGAGAAAGAGGAGAATGGAGTGGGGGTGGGGTTACCCCAATAGGGGTGGGTGGATGTCCAAAGGTTTGCACAGGGCGGTGGCGAGGCCCATCCGTTTTCACTTTTAGTCCAGGAATCCCACAAGAAACTCCAGCAGGATCATCCTTCAGACATAGAGGGGCAGGTTGAAGGGAGACTGGTAAAAATAGTACTTTCTCTTGCCTCGGTGTCTCGATTGGTTCAAGGTCTGAGAGAGAGAGAGAGAGAGAGAGAGAGAGAGAGAGAGAGAGAGAGAGAGAGAGAGAGAGAGAGAGGCACTAAACTGAAAACGAAGGAAAGTAACGATCAATGTTATGACAATAGCGAATACGTGCATTCTCTGAAAAGAGAAAGTCAGGTTGATGAAAACTCCTAGAATCATTCAGCCAGCCAAATCCATGAGCAACGAAACTCTCCACGTTTTAACTGGTTCTATCATTCAAACGCTGCAATGTCCCTTAGAATCTGAATATGAAGGAATGTTAGTTCTACATGATTACGACATTACTGATGCAACATCGGCGGTGGGCAAATTTCACTCATGTTTGTCTTGTGCCGGACAAGATAGAAGGGTTGTGTTTGGGAATAACAATTCTATTTACAAAAAAATCTAATTAAACTGAGGTCAAAGGTCACATGGATTGAAAGACATCGGTTAAGGTGCAAGGAGCTCTTGTTTCTAATGGCGCCTGCATCCTGGGCAGTACGCGATTGCAAAACAAATGAAATAACTTGAGCTGCACATTTTATGATTATTAAAAAACTAATATTAAGGATTATTCACAGTAGTTTTAAGGTGTATTTAATTTGAAAAGACCTAACCAATATATAGAGTTCTAAATTTTCATAATATTTTTTGTAAGCTTGCCCCTATAACCTAATCTTACAAAATTGCTGGACTTACATTATAGGATAAGTTATAAAAAACAATAACGATGACCAACCTATTATATTTGTAAGTTAATCTATCATCAATTACTTACAATGCAAAAACAAATCTAAGTCACTTTTGCTTGCTCGGTTGATCGGAATTTGATACAAAATATAAAACAACAATTATCATTAGCCATGTTTTTTTGTTACCTGTTTTCGATTTAGTTGTTATGCAAATCCAAACCCAATATTTTGTTTTCGTCATCTTGGTTTCGCAAGGAGGAAAGGCCTTATATTCAAAGTTACCATAAAAAAAAAAAAAAAAAAAAAAAAAAAAAAAAAAAAAAAAAAAAAAAAAAATCACGATTTCCCTGAGCCAGGATCACCAACACTGAAAACCTCTCAAAGGAATTCTTGATAGAAAAACACAAAAAAAATATTCTTTTAATGGACAAGCATTTAGAAATAATCATCTTACAATAAAAAAAAAATTGCATTAAGAAAAATAATGACTAATTTCACAATGCTAAGAATCTTTTAGATAAATTTCTCAATCAACAACTTTCTACTTATAGAGGATGTTTAACTGCTTCATCCAACCTTTATTCACTTTAATTTTAGGTTAACATTGTCAGTATTTCACTTTACAGTACATGCAGCATACATCCAGTACTAGTAGGCGTTTGCACATTTACTATACAGACACAAACATATATATATATATATATAATATATATATATTATATATATATATATATATATACCATAAAAAATCTTATTTAAATCAAATTTTTATGATTTGAATTCATTTTCTTGATTTATTTTTTTTTTCAATAATACCTATTTGTTGCTGTTTGTTATTTGTTTCAGTCTTATGTGGGTATTTTCTGGTAAAGAACTTGATCTGAATTAAATGAAATCATAGTTAAATATATACAGCATTACTGAAGAGGAGTTTTTCTCTTAAAACCCAAAATTCAGACTAATGATTTAATCGGAGCGGACAAGTTATAGTAACTAGTACATAAATACAGAGAAATACAAGCGAAACTGAAATTAAACAAAAATACAAATATAAGCTATACCAGTTTTATCTTAACATACAGTAGGACTTACACAATAAGAAATAAAACTAAAAAAATATTAAGGACTTCTCCATGTGCGTACTGTACTAGCAATAAATCTTTTAATTACTGTTAACGCTGTCAAAAAAGTCGAGACCTTTATAATTTGTATAATTGCAACAGGAACTTCAATTCTTAAGAACACCAATTTCACCTGAAATGGTATAGCTATTAAATAGGATTTTATTCATTTGTTGCAATACTTATACATAGGAGCCAGTTTTGGAAGTGTGTGTATATAGTGAAATGTGCAAACGCCTACTAATACTTATGCATGTATGCTACATGTACTGTATAATAAAATACTAATAATGTTAACATAAAATCAAAGAAGTGAATAAGGGTTAGATGAAGCAGTTAAACATCCTCAATAAGTAAAAAGTTGCTGATTGAGAAATTTATCTAAAAGATTCGTAGTATTGTGAAATTAGTCATCATTTTTCTTTATGATCAAATGACTCTATTTCATTATTTTTTTTCAAAGAAAAAAATAATTATTTTTTTTTTTTCAACCCTAATTATAAGGGAGGGCACAGACGGAAAGTTCTAGCTATAGTGAAGATATGTACCATACTGAAACCAACCCAGAGTAACTTCATAACTTATATATGAAGGAGGTAGTGGTGAAAGGAAATAACATCGTACTGGACGACAATAATTCTAATATTGCAGTTATATATATATATATATATATATATATATATATATATATATATATATATATATATATATACACACACACACACACATATATATATATATATATATATATATATATATATATATACATATATACTTCATATGTATTTCGCTATATCGAATACATAACATAGTAATGGTGTCCTCTCATACAATAGTACAAAAACATGTTCATACATAATAATCACACTCTCGCACTACTACCGGTATCATAAGCACACAACCAACAATATGTAATACAATTACAATATGATATACCAGCCACAGGATTTACATTGTCTTGAGTGCGGCTGGTAAGAAAATACTACTTCCCTTCAAGACAATATATACCCGGACCACGAGTAGGGCATATAAATATAGTGACGTAACCGCGTGTAATGTAGACTCATGTAACCTCGTATAATCTCACGTAATTTGCATTGTGACAGGTCGCCTTTCCTTGACACCTCAGGTAAAGGCAGACACATTCACTAGTGGAAACCTCGTCAGTTTGCGCAAGTTCCCGTCCTAACTCCGGATCTGGCATTCGGTGCTGGTTAAGACTTGGGTACACGATAGATTCCTATCAAAATCACATACGCGCTCGTGCCATCAAAAGCACACGTATCCTTTTACATAGGAATAAGTATAGTCTTCACATTTCTTGAAATTTTCATACATAAAAAACGTGAGCTCACATGTACACATCTTTCATTTTAACATCTTGCTTCTAAAATTACATTACCAAGTAATCATTGCTTTGCAGTTTATCTATTCAATAATTTAAATTTCTCCATCACATGAAAATGCCACACAGGGGATTTTATCATATAATCGTGCACAAAACTACTTCTTTATTTCTACTTCACGGATTTAAAACTGCTCCTTACTATGCGAGGAAGTTTGCACGCTCATATCAGTCTCTTGTCCGGATAAAAAGGAAGGGTTCAGTGAACGCTAATCAGAACTGGCCCCCTTCATGATGGTTTTTATGAGGCGTGCAATAAACGATAAAGGGTACGGGTTTCATACAACCAATAGTATGGCAAAAGACCCACGGTGTAGAATGAAAAAGACTCTAACTATAGACTACTAACCGATTACGATTTATCTGCCGCCACAACTAATTCTTTACTAGATATCATCAGAACTCAAAATTTAACAGACTTTAATCCTCACTTGATATAAACTTTCCTATTACAAAGAAATAAAAACTAAAATGCCACGTAATATCAGACAATGCAAATTGTTTCGCCAATTCTATTAAGATGATTTCGTGTTGATTATAAATTTCACAATTAACCCTGTTGCAGAAAAAATTGCTTGAACTATGCCAATTTAACATGACTTGTGGTGGCAAAATAATCGGGAATGTATCATAGTTGAGTTACAAACAAGTTTTATACATTTCATTAAAAGCTTAATTATAATTCAGCCCTGAATATGAAATTCTAATCATGTGGTAGAGAGAAAGTGATATTTTACAACTCCACGTTTGACATTTTAATAGAGTGAATTAAAATCATCCGCTAAATTCTATAACTTTTTTAGGGAAAACATTATTTTACTTTTACATTTCTATATTTCCCCTCAAGTAAGTAAGTAAGTAAGTAAGTAAGTAAGTAAGTAGGTAATTAATAATAATAATAATAATAATAATAATAATAATAATAATAATAATAATAATAATAATGATAATAATAATAATAATAATAATAATTTTTAAAAATATTTTATTTCAGAATTTCAAAACACGTTTTCATCTGGTGTTGAATAACTTGGCACTATTTACCTCTCTTGATGTTTGACAGTCAGACTCATGGCAAAGTCTTGGAGCGTTAAAAGTAAGTACAGCAATACTTCATATTTTTATCTCGACCTTCGAATGAATGAGATTTTTCTCACCGTTTGGAATGTGACTTTTCTCGGTAGGGGAAATGCTACATTCAAGCGAATGTGGCTAAAGAGATAAAAATAGCTAAGCGTATTTTATTTTCATTATTGTATACAAACTGCAACGTCGATAAGAGAAAGATACTGATTTATCACCCAAGGGCTCAGGTACGGAAATAAAATTAACATATGAGAGAAATGACAATAAATATACACTATCAAATGTTACTTTAAAAATCAACGTAACACAAAACAGACTGAGATAAAAACCAAATATAAACTCTTATAAATCTGATATATCTTGGTAAAAATGTATCACTTACGGTGACAGCTTTACAATACTGATTGAAATTTCCTGTGTGAAAATAAAGGATGCTATTATATAAAGTCCCTTTGGGTTATTTGCTATGAAGTACAAACAAGAATCTTTAATACACTGTGAAAAGGTATGTTTTCTGTAAACCATATCAACATGAGGAATGTTCAACAGGTGCCGTTAATGACGAAGGACTAAAACCTCAATCTGGCGCTAATTCCACTATGGTTGGAGAGAGAGAGAGAGAGAGAGAGAGAGAGAGAGAGAGAGAGAGAGAGAGAGAGAGAGAGACGAAGTTCGTGTCATGGAATATTTTTGACATTTCTACGTCAATACCGACATGAAAGATGGAGCAACGTGTTCAAACGATGACAAATCAAACTGTATACATCACAGCTGCATCTATTAATGTCGAAATGCAGCTCTATTCAGGAGAATATCGCATCAATTGACCTACATCTCTTAAACCATACGCATGACGCATTCACAAATGAAATATTAACTGCAACTGCCGACATTTTCATCTCCCAAAATCAGACACTCATCAGTTCAAGAATTCGGGGGAATCTACATCACGAAACTGACAAGTTCTAGTAAGACCCTCAGCAATGAAGATATCAGTACGGCGTTGCACGCATGTACGTGACATCACGCACTGCGTCACCCAAGATCTTTCGAACTGTTTCTAAATTCCCGTTTCTCAATTTGGGGCCACTTGGTCAAGGCCTCGGGGAACAAATTTCATTCTTTTGCCATCTTCGTAAACAATTTGCGGGAGAGTGTTTACTAATACTTGTCGCCCGGGCTACTTGAAGCAGATTTGTGAAAGATATCATAAGACAGGTGACGGACTTTCGAGAAAGGCAAAAATAATTCGGTGAGCACTCGTGCTATTTTGGGGGATATATATGAAGTGCACGACTGCCAAGGTTGCCAGAAAGTCAACATGACCTATCTAACTTATTTAATAAGGTGATTCCTAGAAGCTTCAGGATACAAGGATGGGGGAGACTAATATTGAAGACAGAAGCTCAAATAACAATATTATGTTTCATTAATTAAAAAAACAATATCTTTCACTAAATTTGGGATTGTTGCGTATTTGCTTTCTTGCAACTATGTTTTCTATACTATTCAAT
>NC_090752.1:37508588-37513588 GCF_036898095.1 Palaemon carinicauda
TCTCTCTCTCTCTCTCTCTCTCTCTCTCTATCAAACGCTTTTTATCAAATAAAAATACAACGATATTCAATAGCGTCAATTAGCTTTCTACCTCAAGCGTTTATTTTTTATTTCACACAAAACAAAAACAATGCTGAATTCTAACAATTACATCTATCAATAAACGATAACAAAAAATTTAAATTCACGGGAAAACAAAGAGCTCACATTCAACGCCATGTGAATTTTCCACAGGTAAAAACGGAGGGAAATATACTTTATTATTGTCATTGTTACGATCCAAACTGCAACCCTAATTGGAAAAGAAGAAAACTATTATAACTCAAGGGTCCCCATATGGAAATTGCAGAATAAGAGAAATAATAGAGATATATGAATAAATCACTGACAAACTATAAAACGGGGTAATGTCAACTTTCCCAACAATGTAAAATGCATGAAATAAAATCTAAATATCAATAAGCCTATGAAACTGACTATGCATTCCCAGCAGGAAAATTACCACCTGGAATGATATGGAAATTTCTCTCAACTTGAAACGTTGCGATGCAAAAGAGGTTATGTACCAGTAAATTATCCTTGCCCTGGATACGTGGTATAAGTTACGTTCAATACGGTGAGATTTTAACAAGTTTCCTTTATCTTTGATGTTTCTCGCCATGCAGTGGAGAAAAATGCCATTATAAAATCACCGCTACTCTTCCTATAAACATTTTTTTGGACGTCACAGCAAACGTACATGATTCGACTGATTAGTCTGCTAAGGTTTGTTGCAAATTCTAACTTCTCAACTTCAAGAAAATATATAACACACTTCACTGGAAAAGATACTTCTGAAACCGAAGACATCTCATATTTTCGGAAATAGGTGAAGAGAAAATAGATTCTAGTATATTATATCAAACTCATCCATCCCAAAACAACCATATGCAGAAAACACTTTTTTTAAATACCTAGAATACAATTTCCCTTAATGTGTACAACACTTTCCCAAACACCTGGTGCATAGTGATAAAAATACACTATAAAGAACAATGAACACCGAGTGTTTGGGGGTACTTGATTTCTATAATAATAATAACAACAACAACAACAACAACAACAACAACAACAACAACAACAACAACAACAACAACAACAATAATAATAACATTATTATCATAATAATAATAACAACAAAGTTCACCTTCTGGAAATCTGATATCCTTTCGAAAACCGATCTTCGTATTGGAAAAGTACGTAAATAAATGTATACATTATCATGAGTCAACTAATTGGACGTGCAACTTAATGATATGGGAGAGTCGGGGGAAAAGGATTTCGTTCTGGATCCGAAAGATACAAGAGATTAGCACCTTGAGAATAACAGAAATTACCACCTTAAGAGTGAAGGACTGTTCGCCTAAATAGAGCTGATATCAGTTATGTCGATCATTTTTGCTGCTCTAATGCTGTTTTAAATGGTGAAAATTATAAAAAAAACTTCCCATTCCATAGTATTCAGTTATGGAGAAACAACTGCTAATAGTGCGATTAAAACACATTGAAGTGATCGTGTGTATCTGTGTATACTTGTATTCCTGAATGTCTCTCTCTCTCTCTCTCTCTCTCTCTCTCTCTCTAGGTGTTGGGGTAACACTCAACACAAAATCAGTGTCCATGCTAAATTTTCAGACATGACTAGGAGAAATTACTGAGCATTTCCCTAAAACTCAGTCTGCATCTGTTCACCTATGCAGCGACTCATGTACCTAGTTGCTAGTAGATTGTTGTGGGCGAGGAGCGTCCAGACGATGATGAGTAAAAAAAACTAACTGTGACTCCAATGATAAGAAGGTTTCGAGGAGGTAATCCATTCCCAGGGTATTTATAAGACATGAAATATGCACTCTCTCTCTCTCTCTCTCTCTCTCTCTCTCTCTCTCTCTCTCTCTCTCTCTCTCTCTCTCTCTCTCTCTCTCTCTCAAACAGCCTCAGGCCAAGGATGTGCCTCATTAAAGCTCCTTAGATGTGCATTATCAATGTATATTTCACAGCGGCAAAAACCTAAATGGCCGTCGTATCCGGCGGCCTTTTTATTGCTGGAAGAGACGAACGAAACCTCCCGAGCTTTACAATTATCCTTTCATAAGCATCATCCGCTAAATGATACGTAATTATTTTCTATTGTGTTCAAGACACGACACATACTTGGATATCATTCCGAAACATGTCATAAACAAGACAAAATATCCTATTTGCTGCAAAGCAGATGTACCGAAAGAGACTATTTGTTTTCACAATTACTCTGAACTTCTATACCACTTGTACAAAGAACATTATATAGCCTACATTATATATTACACACACACAGACACTCACACACACATATATGTACACACACACACACACACACACACACATATATATATATATATATATATATATATATATATATATATATATATATATATATATATATACATGTGCGTACGAGAGAGAGAGAGAGAGAGAGAGAGAGAGAGAGAGAGAGAGAGAGAGAGAGAGAGAGAGAGAGAGTTTATAAATTCATTACTTATCAATTCTATTCATCAATCTTGACCATAAAGCTTGTTCCACAATAAACAATACTGATAATGAACAATAAAAAAATTGTTCACTAACTTTACTTGACATAACAACCTGTCAAACGACCTAATCAACCAACTAATTCGACGACGTGAAAGGGATCGGAGGAGTATAAACACGGGATTCGAAACCCTTTGAAGGACTCAACACTGCTTATGAGTTTCAGTTTGTATTCTGTAATTAGCTTCGCTGGAGTCCCGAGAGATGTGCGGGGGGGGGGGGGGGGGGGGAGAGAGGTTTGCGAATAAAACCAGCGGTAATCCTGTTATCTCTTGCGGTGGCTGCCATATGACGAACTAGCTATAGCTGACGAGGTTCTTCATTCGGCATAACAATTTGAGACGCATATATGGAGTTTATCCTCCTCATGGATTTTGTAATGCATAGAACAGTTGGGGATGGTGGAGAAGGTTTGAACTGGATTGGTAACGGGAAAATAGCGGACCTAGAGTATGCTGATGACGCTGTTCTTACTAGCAAAACGCCACTAGACTTGCAAAGCTTGCTTACCAGAATGCATGAAATATCACATGAGGTTGGGGTCAAGATAAACAGAAGAAAGACAGAGATGATAAGAACGGAATAGGCGGTGAAAGATGAAATATCATTGGAAGGACAAAGGATTAATGAGGTGAAATCATTAAAATATTTAGGAAATATGGTTTCCAATACAAGGTCTTTAGAATTGGAGTTTAATGAAAGATTGAATAAAAACAAATCAGACATTGGCTAAGTTAAATAAAATTTGGAAATCAAATCGCCTGAAATTACATATAAAAATCAGGCTATAGGACTATATCAGTTTAGTAAGATCAGTGTTACTGTATGGACAATGAAATAACATCCAACAGATTTTGTAGATTTGAGAACAAAGCCCTCAGAATAATATTGGGAGTTAAATGGCAGGACAGGATTAGAAATGAAACTAAAAGAGACATTACTCAAGTGCCATACGTGGATGAGATCTTGGTGAGGGGTAGATGGAGATGGTTTAGACATACTCTTCACACTCCCCAAGAGAGATTAGTTCACCAAACTTTCAACTGGGTTCCATAAGGCACTAAAAGACTTGGAAGACACAGGCCTACATGGCTGAGGACTATGATACGTGACGTGAGAGATAATGAATGAAGAGGTATTGAATTAAAAGCTCAAAATAGAGACGACTGGCGAAATATAACGGAGGCCCTCTGCGTCAATAGGCGTAGGAGGTGATGATGATGATGATATGTGTGTATACATACATACACACACATGTATATATATATATATATATATATATATATATATATATATATATGTGTGTGTATATATATATATATATATATATATATATACATATATATATATATATATATATATACATATATATATATATATATATATATATATGTATATGTATATATATATATATATATATATATATATATGTGTGTGTAAAAGATAGTAGTAGATAATCTTCACTTAATCGGGATAGGACATTACTAACAGGAAGATATGATGAATGAGAGCAGTAAGAAAACAGTAAACATCATTTCACTCGTTGCGTAAACGATAATCATCGAGATAAATTTATCAAGGTGGTCCCTATACAACATGCTCAATTTATCAGTAGAAGTATATATATAAAAAAAAAAAGTCACAATGGGGAGAAAAGCACTAAGGGGGTAAATAGCTAATGTATTTACAAATATTATGTTTACATTGACTTATAATTCCTTACATATTCCTATTTCTTTTTTTTTTCTTTTTTTTAAATCCATGATCTCTAAAAATAGAAAAAATTCCCACAGATTTTCCAAGTCTTATTCTGTATAATATAACACCTGTATCGATCATAACTTTTTAAGCATTGAAATATCTAATTCATATTTCTTTTTCAAGACCTGTGCTTTTATCTTACTTTCTTCTATTCAATTACCTTCACAACTATGAGATGCAAATCACTTCAAACTTACGATACAGTATTCACTTCTCATGACCTAACATTCACTGACTGAACCCGCTGGCTCTTAGGCTTCAATGTGACCCATTGCACCCAATACCAGCTCCTCGTGAATTCAACGTCGTGCCCGGGTCTCCAATACCCAGTGTATTAGGATCCCACTTTCCTAACCTGTTGTATCGCTAACAGGTCAGGTCAATGTTCAAGGGCCTTTGCAGACAAAAAGTATTTAAATATCACTTCTTATTCTTTCAATTTATCTACACATTTGAAGAGTAAACCTTTGAATAATATTAGAATGAATTCTGGAAATATGTAAAGAGATAATACTTCTGTAGTCTTAGTGACTTACAAGATTGATTTACATTTATGGTGGAAATTTCTGTAACTTAAAATGTATGTGACATTCAACATTAACGCAATTAACTAATAGACAATATTTTAATCA
>NC_090752.1:37516088-37524745 GCF_036898095.1 Palaemon carinicauda
TAGGACAGGGACAAAAATACAGGTTTTTGTGTGTATGGAATTTTGTCCTCGAAAATACCGTTGGGTTCTTAAAGGCGAAGTTTTTGGTAAAAGGATGAAATTAACAAAGCACTTTTGGTACTTTTCAATTTTTTTTAAACAAATGCCTATTGTTTTTTCCTCAAGAAGACACGAGGAAAAACAAGAAAAAGAGACAAGAAAGAAGACGGTTTGGGATAATCCAAAGAGAAAATGATGGAAGTATCATAATCTAAATTTTGGAAGAAATTATATATAGACGTAAAATGTAACAGATTTATCGAAAATATCTTCTTAATGATACTGAAATCAATTATGCATTGCCCTTTTCAACCTATCAACCCTGAAATAAATATGTAGTCATATTATGACATTCCAGGTATCATCAAAATCTAATCTTCCACATATAAACAACATAGTTACACATAACCACGGCAATATCTATCAGATATCTATACTGTATATCATTTACCTATCAATGACAAGCGGTGGGCAGCGTTGCCTAATTTATAAGCTGATTCCTAAGCGTTCGTTCTTCTCAAGTTATCTATTTCATTTCACTTTTTCTTCATCCATGTAACTGGCTCTATTCTGTTTTGGGTAATATGGATTACTATTGTCTATTCTTTTTAGTGAGCCCGATTTGCAGAGACTCGCAGGGGTGCCCTTTTAGCTCGGAAACGTTTCCTGATAGCTGATTGGTTGGACAAGATAATTCTAACCAATCAGATAGCAGGAAACATTTCCGAGCTAAAAGGGCACCACCGCAGGTCAGTGCAAATCTGCCTCATTAAAAAAAATGAGTATAGTATTGTTTTCCATATTTCTATAATAATTCTCGTTTGCCCAGTCAGGTAACTGGTTCTATTCATTGTGTCCTACTGAATTCTTTAACATTTAGTGAAATTTCTTCACAATTTTTTGGTAATAATGATCAATATCACAATTCTTTGGTAATAGTGATCAATATCAGTAAGATAAACGGTTATATTTTATCCCACTTAAACTGAATGACAGTAGAGTTATTTCAGTTTTTATAATTGGTATGAATCCACTTTCTTCCTCAGGCGAAGCACAGTCTCCAAGTTTACCAGCCATTGGATTTATTCTACCAAAATTAAAACGACTGACTGTTTATCTCTTTTTCATACTTCCCGACTATCGTCAACCTTTCACTCAGCCAGGATACTGTTTAAAGTATGTCCCAATTCTGCCTCGGTAAAGTTTCCCCATTAATTGCTAAATAACCTCAACATCTCATTACGAAAAAAAAAAAAAAAAACTGGTTTCCTTCTCATCATCATTACTTACAAAGCTACAACCCTGGTAGGAAAAGCGGGATGCTATAAGCCCAGGGGCCCCAACGGGGAAAATAGCCCAGTGAGGAAAAGAAATAAAGAAAAATTAAATATATTAAGAACAGGAACAACATTAAAATATATATTTCCTATATAAACTATAAAAACTTTAACAAAACAAGAGAAAGAGAAATTAGATAGAATAGTGTGCTCGAGTGTGCCCTCAAGCAAGAGAACTCTAACCCTAGGCAGTGGAAGACCATGGTACAGAGGCCATGGCACTGCCCAAGACTAGAGAACAATGGTTTGATTTCGAAGTGTCCTTCTCCTAGAACTGCTTACCATAGCTAGAGAGTCTCTCCTACCTTTGTCAAGAGGAAAGTAGCCACTGAACAATTACAGTGCAGTGGTTAACCTCTTGGGTGAAGAAGAATTATTTGGTAACCTCAGTGTTGTCAGATGTATGAGGACGGAGGAGAATCTGTAAAGAATAGACCAGACTATTCGGTATATGTGTAAGGCAAAGGGGAAGTGAACCGTAAACAGAGAGAAGGATCCAATGAAGTACTGTCTGGCCAGTAAAAGGAACTCTCTAGCAGTATAGTTGAAGGATGACTACTAGTATATTTCCAGACTTCTTAGGTAATAGTTACCGACCACAGTCATCAGACTGGTTCCCTTCTATCGCAGTTACCCCGAATGACTGCCAGTGGCTTTCTCTCCATAATATTCATCCAATGAAGACCTCTCACTGAGCCAGGAGACTGGTTGCAACCTACACCTAGTCAAAATGAGTAAGTTAGCGGTGTCCATTCCTTTTCAGCCAACATCTACCTCTTACCAGGATCCACTCCACTGCCTCTCACTAACCAAAGTGACTGGTTCAAATCCCTAATACTTAGGGATACATGGCGGCTTTTAATGTGTTCTTTATATAATTCTTAGATAATATGCTTTTACATTTCAAGAAACTTCTATCTTTCACCAAGCATGGAGACGGCTTTATTTGCATCCTAAATGATATTACGCCTACGAGTTTTTTTTTTTTTTTTTTTTTTTTTTTTTTTTTTTTTTTTTTTTGCCTTGATCTTCAACATTTCGATCCACCTACGCGAATTTCACTTCGGCGAAATCTAATGGACTGGTAATGAGGTACGTCGCAGTTCGTAAGAGTTCAAAACCTCTAAGGTGACGTCTTCTATTCAAGATTCTTCGCACACCGACCGTGTTAATGTTAATGTGTCTTTTAATCTATTGCGACGAAAACAAAAATTTAATTTTCCTGAAATGGTAAGAGACTAAAAAAAAAAAGTACTTGTAAAGTGCATGCTGGGGAAAAAACTAAAATATACTTTATTGGAATGAAGTAGAAAATATTGAAATGAAACAAATTCTTCTACGAAAATATATAAATAATAAATTGTGAAAACACAGCATCTCTCGACATATTGTATAAGAGACCCATAATGAAAGAGAATGTTGCACACCCACTTACTCTTTGGTTATGGTTGTAGCTCTAATCGGACGGAGTTAGCCTTATGTCAGCAAGGGTTATCCTCCCTGAGAAGCCCTTCAAACAATATTATTATTATTATTATTATTATTATTATTATTAGTTAAGCTACAACCCTAGTTGGAAAACAAGATGATATAGGCCCAAGGGCTCGAACAGGGAAAAATAGCCCAGTGAGGATTGAAACCAGGAAATAAATAAACAATATAAGAAGTAATAAACTATTAAAATAAAATATTTTAAAAACATTAACAACATTAAGACAGATCATTCATATATAAACTATAAAGGGACTTATGTCAGCCTGTTCTATATAAAAATGTTTGTTGTAAGTTTGAACTTTTGAAAGTCTACTGATTCGACTACCCGATTAGGAAGATCATTCCACAACTTGGTCACAGCTGGAAAAAATCTTCTAGAGTACTGTGTAGTATTGAGCCTCATTATGCAGAAGGCCTGACTATTAGAATTAACTGTATGCCCAGTATTACGAACAGGATAGAACTGTCCGGGAAGAACTGAATGTAAAGGATGGTCAGAATTATGAAAAATCTTATGCAACATGCATAATGAACTAATTGAACGACGGTGCCAGAGATTAACATCTAGATCAGGAATAAGAAATTTAATAGACCCCAAGTTCCTGTCCAACAAGTTAAGATGAGAATCAGCAGCTGAAGACCAGACAGGAGCACAATACTCGAAGCAAGGTAGAATGACGGAATTAACACTTCTTCAGAATAGATTGATCACCAAAAATATTAAAAGACTTTCTCAATAAGCCAATTTTTTTGTGAAATTGAAGACACAGACCTTATGTGTTTCTCAAAAGTAAATTTGCTGTCGAGAGTCACACCAAAAATTTTAAAAGAGTCATACAAAGTTGAAGTAACATTATCAATGCTGGGATTCATAAAGAAGTTGACGACTTGAATGATAAGTTTTAAATAAGGACATTGAAATAGGTCTTATTTGGAATGTATACACTCAGGAACAGCCAAATAAAAAAAAAAAAACTATTGATTTGATGAATAAGCTTCGAAAGTACATAATGCCCGTGTGTCAAGAGAAAAAATATTATCGAGTGAAAATGAAATAACAAGGAGAAATCACATATAATACTAAAATATATTTAAAAAATACACACGAACACACACATACTATATATATATATACATATATATATATATATATATATATATATATATATATATATATATATATATATATACACACACACACACACACACACATATATATATATATATATATATATATATATATATATATATATATATATATATATATATACACAATTTTGGACATGGCCTTTCTCGTATATAATTTACCCCTAAATGTGGATGGATGAGTATCGCCCAACATTCCACGTGCACACCTTCAGAAGTATAGATGGAAACTGCAGCTGTCTTGTAACATTTACTGCCCGACAGGAGTTACAGTCATTAACTTAAAGTTTAAATCAGGGCTAAACTTTATAAACCAAGGAGTTAAACTTCTGACTAGGCAATTACATGAAAAAATGCGAAAACAATTAAAATATCGAATTAGCATTGAAAAATAATGTATATATACATACATACATACGTATATATATATATATATATATATATATATATATATATATATATATACATATATATACGTACATATATATATATATATATATATATATATATATATATATATACATACATACATATGTATATATATATATATATATATATATATATATATATATATATATATATATATATAACATATATATATACAAATATTCCAAACAAATATATCTAATTTTGAAGAAGAAAAAAATGCTAAGAAACAAACACACGACAAGAAACAAGTGGAACCACCACCCACTAAAAAAACTGACCTTCGACGAGAGGAAGATGCATCTGCCAAGGTAAACTCTGGGTCACTTCCCCATCCGTAATGATGGACCCCGCACTCAAACTGCCCACTCCTATATAACAACGTTCGCTCCCACTGCTATTAAATCATAGTCTCCTTCGTTCATTTCCTATACGCCCTTACCTCTCTCTCTCTCTCTCTCTCTCTCTCTCTCTCTCTCTCTCTCTCTGCAAAAAGCAAAATATAATCTAAAACTATTTTTACCTGATAGGAAAGGTGGATGAAAGAATATTTGAGAACAGATAGCTAACTTAACCTTGATAGAGAATAGTTTGGAAAATTAAGTATTAATAGGAGTGATGTAAAGAGAGGTTTTCAAAATTTTTATTCATATGAAAGTGCCTTTTTTCCTCTTATAGACTTAAGAGTTAATTTAATAAAAACAATTATTTATTTTTCATATGTTAATACAAAGAAACAATATATATCACATTCAATATCAAGAATCCTGCGTGATCCTAAAGAATCCTTTTCCTACTCTTTGGTTTCGTTACATGACCATACACCGGAATAAACCAGACACGAAATCACAATGTAAAGCAAAAAAAAAAAAAAAAAAAAAAAAAAAAAAAGGCACTGAAAATCCCAATTGCAAAAACAAACAAGAAAAGCCTGCGAGGGCGTTAGGGGGATATGTACGGACCGATAAGTTCCTTCCGGTTAATTATCAATTCAAAGCTTCCGGTTTTGTTTTGTTCTTCTACTTGAAAAGATTCTCTCTCTCTCTCTCTCTCTCTCTCTCTCTCTCTCTCTCTCTCTCTCTCTCTCTCTCTCTCATGGTTGGATTCCCATGAGGGATGATTATACGAAATATATGGAAATGTTCAAACAGTGAGATAAGAAAAACAAAAATAAAACCACGTAAAAGATTCTTTTTGATAAAACCTACTGAATATTGTGTACTGATTGAACTGCCTGGTATACAACTGTAAGAGGTCGCTAAATTCTTACAACTATCCGTAATCATAAGTTTATTATCAGTAATGAACTGCTTCCTGCACTGAATGACTTGAAGCGCCACAGAAATTTTTACGGGCCATTTTTTTTTTCATAAAACTTATGGATTTATTATAGCAACAAAAACTACTGATTCTTCATTTTATCATTTTATTATTTAATAAAAGAGGGGTTTCATCTGTCCAATGAGCCATTCTCGACTCTCAGAGAGCTGGTCTGATTAAATTCGGGAGGAAAATATATTACATATTTTGAATCTAATAAATAAAAAAGAAACAGTAGATGAGACAAAAGAAATAAAACAGGTACAAAACAGTGATAAACATATTTAAATCTTGTCTATAAAACCTATGTTTCTTAAAAACGCTATACTCTGAAAAAAAGAGAAACCCTGAATCCCGTAAAAATTCAAAAAAAATGTGTTCCAAAACATAAATATCTTTCTCCTTATCATATCATATATTAGCGAATAAAGTCATATACATATCTACCTTCCAATTACGATACAAATCAATGTAAAAAAAAAAAAGTGGGAAAGGGGGATTCTACATAAAATCATTTAAAACTATACTTAAATGACCAAAAATAATAAACAAAAGATAATGAAAAAGGTTCCTGCCCAATATACGAGCAAAAGGCTACGTCAAAGGTCAGGAACGAGATGAGACCGTAGGAGGGATTCGACGACCTTATTTGTCCTTTTGCAGTGTCTTCCAATACGCCTTCACCTCCCTCGTCTTAATAGCACACGGACCAAGGAAACCTATCCTTGACTTTTTTTTTTCGTTATAATTGGCTGTCTTTTACCTAACGAGGTCTGTTAATTTTAGGCCACAGAACATTCGGTGCCGAGCTGGAGAAAAAGGTCAGACGGGTAATTTAATTCCAATTTATCTTATTAAACTAAAGATTTCAAAAGGTCATCTGAAATTTACTTAGATCAATAATTGAATACTCTCTCTCTCTCTCTCTCTCTCTCTCTCTCTCTCTCTCTCTCTCTCTCTCTCTCTCTCTCTACATATATTACTATGCACACAGTAGAGAAACTCCTGAATATATACGTATGTATTAAACATATGTAAGCCTACAATGAGTGGATAAACGACAGAGTACAAACGGGTTAAATATCCGTATTTAAGTATACGTTTATGTGTATGAGTTTGTTTATCACTCATCGTTAGTACCGCGATAAAGCTATCATATACATACAAATAGAGGATTATTTTTAATGTTGAACAAGCTGACTTGAGTCTCTCTTTATAGTTTATATATGCCAGATCTATTCTAACGTTTTTACTGGCCTTCAAAATATTTCATATTAATTACTCATTACTCCTCATATAGGTTATTTCCATATTTCCTTTCCTCACTGGGTTATTTTTCCCTGTTGAAGCCATTGTTCTTAAAGAATTCTGCTTTTCCAAATAATAATAATAATAATAATAATAATAATAAGACGATTCTTGCAAGAAGAAGTGGATGAAAATTATGTGCCCAACGATATCCAAATAAAAGAGGCCACAACAGGATTTCCAGAGGACGAGTGCAACCCCTAACTTTAATGCTCTCTCTCTCTCTCTCTCTCTCTCTCCTCTCTCTCTCTCTCTCTCTCTCTCTCTCTCTCTCTCTTCCCTGAGGAGGAGGAGAAGGAGACAAATAACTAACCTTAACCGAAACAGGTAGAGAGAATCACGAGATGGTGGAAGGCACAAAAAAACTAATGACTTCCTTTTCAATGTCATTGATATTATGACACCAACTCTACCGACCATAATCTCTGTCTCGTGTGACAATTTTATTCTTCTTTCTACTTTTTCTGTTTTATGTTCTTTAAAAATTATGTGAAATTTATTCATTTTGTATAATCATATGTATACACAGTGAACGTTTCTCTCTCTCTCTCTCTCTCCTCTCTCTCTCTCTCTCTCTCTCTCTCTCTCTCTCTCATCTCTCTCTCTCTCTCTTTGTTACCTTTTCACTAGTTGCCTCTTCGTTTATTACTATACCTAGTAACAGCAAGAACACAACATTCTGATAATTTCTCTGTTCTTTGCCATCAATAGATACAGCTCGAAAATCCGGAAACAGTTTTGAAATTATTAGAGTTAATGGAATTTAGGGAGATTTTAAGCATATTTTATTTCTGTAAAATAAGGACGTGATGATAATGGTGACGAAATAAGTCTTTAATCTTCATAGACGATGTAATAATGAATAGGAAATATTAGGTAACATTGTCCTAAACCTAAATTTCCTAAAAACTTAATACATACATATACGTGATCACACACATATACGCACTGATATAGATAAATACACTATCACATAAGGCGTGTGGTATACCGATCTATAATTATGTGTAACTAAGGGGGTTCAAGGGCAAATAGACCGCACATTTAAATACCACAAACAATAAAATAAAATACAAATAAACATAATGGAATAAAATAATCTAAAATTGCAAACTGACTTAAATACTGTCATAATATTTTACGTGGTGAGAACAATACTTAACTGCTTATATAAACGGCCTGCGTTACGCCCAGGTAAACAGCGGGGCATTGACACAACTATTCGTAATAACTACTCTTACGAGAACAGATGGAAAAAAAAGGGGGAAAATGCGAATAATAATATACGATCGTTCGGAACCTCAAAAGAAAGAAAAAAAAAATAATGTGGTCACTGTCGGGAGTTCTTTGTTCAAAGCAAATTCAAACAACATGACGCACGGGAAGAACTCACTCACGCAAACAGGATTCATACCACGGGGAGGGGAGGGGAGGAGAGGGGATATTGGGAGGCAAAGGTATTGAAGGAGGAAGGGGGGGGGGGAAGCCTGGGGGCATGGGGATACATGTAGACATGCAGGAGGATGTGGGACAGGAAGAAACTGTGTTTTTATACACAAGTTCATTAAGTTAAAATTATAGAGTCTT
>NC_090752.1:37525245-37535245 GCF_036898095.1 Palaemon carinicauda
ATACACAAGTTCATTAAGTTAAAAGTATAGAGTCTTTTCTACTGTTGTATAATAATAATAATAATGATGATGATGATGATGATAATAATAATAATAATGATATTAATAATAATAATAATAATAATAGAATTTTTTCGTTTTTCTCCAGATTGATGTTTTTCATATGAAAAATATAACATCTAACGATACCGAATGTTATATAAACAATATCTAACTAGTAAAATTACACAAAACGTCAGCTTATTTTTGTCCTACACAATTGAGAGAGAGAGAGAGAGAGAGAGAGAGAGAGAGAGAGAGAGAGAGAGAGAGAGAGAGAGAGAGAGAGAGAGAATTTGAACGCACACGACTGCAATCATAAAGCGCGAAGAGAGTTGTCTTTGTCGTTCAGGCCGAGTGCTAACGACGTCCTCGAGAAAGATGAGAAGTATTCGTTACGTCCGTCGAGTAACGAGCGTCACCTCCACAAGTGCTGTCATTAAAAATATTGTTGCTGTTGGTACAAAGAGTACCGCAAATGCTTGGGAGGTTACCATGCCTTGCCCAAGAATCTGGCTGTATATATATATATATATATATATATATATATATATATATATATATATATATAGTATATATATATAAATATATATATATAATATATATATATATATATATATTCGTACATATACAGTATAGACATATATATATATATATATATATATATATATATATATATATATATATATATATTTGGTCACACTCAGCTCTTCTCGTCATTCGTCATGGGAGAGGAAGTAGTCAGACCCTGGCTAAAAGGGTGCATTATGTGCATATATATCTAAATATTTTGCAGTCCCTTTTGACGGGTTGTGTACACTACCTGAGTCATAAAGAAGTCGAGTTGCCTTCTGTTAGCCCGTAATAATTGCCTTCAAGTATAAAGGATATTTTTCACCAACCCTCAGCAGTCAAGTTCCCCCTATCTCACCAATCATATCACAACTTCCCTTCAAATTATCCTTTTTTCTTCTTCTCTTTTCACAGGAGCCGTCCGTAATTGGCCTGTTCCTGAGTGCGTCCTGAGGACACACACAGGATATCCCATCCTACGTAAACAAAGCTTTGGTTGTTGGTTCCACGCACGTCTTTGGTGGGTCCTGATTCACGCATCCATGACGCGCTTATGACAAATCTCTCTGGACAAGCTATGGTTGACGGAACTTTTAAATCTCTCTCTCTCTCTCTCTCTCTCTCTCTCTCTCTCTCTCTCTCTCTCTCTCTCTCTCTCTCATTGAGGCTAGCTTAACTTATTACAGTCCTTCCAAAAATGACGACATATAATAAAAGATAAACAACGCACCTATATAGTCCATCACAACCAAGGACACAAATAAGCGTAAGGAGGAGCTGGAGATAAATTAATTTTACAAGCAATCTTTCCATTTAATAACACAAAAGTACAGAGAGAGAGAGAGAGAGAGAAGAGAGAGAGAGAGAGAGAGAGAGAGAGAGAGAGAGAGAGAGAGAGAGAGAGATCCACCATCCATTGAAAATTATCGGATCGATCTAAACATATAATCATAAAGACAAAATCTCCCGACGGAGAGTAACTCCGCCAGGAGACGGAGAGAGCCATAAATCAACCTGCAGTGAGAAGAGGTAAGGACGAAGGCGAGAAATGACACAGCAATGCAGCAGAGCACGGTGACGCCTCCTGCGTCATCAGCTGTTGCAGTCAGTCAGTAAGTCGAAGTCATTTCCCAAGGCTGCCGCTGTGCCATTGACAGCCAGTCGAATGCGTTTTATGGTCTGAGCGTCATGCGTGTGGCAAAGTAAGATGTGTAAATATGAATAAAACTGAGAAGATATGGAGGAAAGCTTACTTAAGGTGAGAAAACGTTTTTAGATATTTAGTGATATGATAAGGGGAATTATTTAACTTGGTCGTACGTACATACTGGAAAGAGAATGTAAAATCGACGCCATATAAGGAATGATGAACAAATGTGTGGAGAGAACACATGGCGGAGTAATATTTTCCTAACAGGTATATAAAACTGAAAAAAAAATACTCATCATCACTAACTTAAGTCGAGGTGAATTCCCCGATACGTTATAAACATAAATAAAATATGTCTCATAAAAAATTATATACATGCATATCTGAATGAAAAAAAAATGGGAACATAGGTATTTAAGAAATCAATGCATCTAAAAAAAAAAAATAAGTACATGTATACAAAGTAAAATGACCCTGGTACATATTTTGCTTCCAAACCGCACATCCGCCTCACCACCCTCCCTCCATCCCTACCACCAAAAGAAGTCCTACATTTTGACTTCCACAACCCCCCCCCCCCCCACCTGCCTCACAGGAAATTCAATCTTCCGGTATGTAGTTACTCATTTCCGAATGAAGTCTACCTTCTTGAAAGACACGCTGGTGTTCTATCCCTTTGTTTGGTAAGTTGTTATGATACCTGTTTGTTGGTATGAATCAATTAATCAATACTACATGTAGTATCTATTTATTTCCCTACTCAATTCTTTGGTGATATTTTTCGATAAAACAAGTTTAATAAAAAAAAAAGTCAGTGAATCAGTTAAGATACCTAAGAGCCATCCACATCCTTACTACGCCATTGATCTTTGTTGCTACTGTATAAGTTTCTGCCACAAATTGGCAAATTTGTCATAAATAGAGATTGAAAAAATAAAACCAATCAATCCATCTATGAGAACTGATCCTCTCACAACATAAATTTTTACAGTAAAATTAATCAACTCGGCTGCCAATTTCAAGCCAAGAAAAATTTCCCATCTCGATTTCCTGAGCTTACTTCGTTAGTGATCTAAGCTGAGCACCAGAGTTTGGTATTGCGACATAACTATTAATTAATCCATAGAGCTGTCTAACTAATAATTTCTAATTGAAAACCGTCACATTCAATTAATTAAAACCCACAAAGAATTTCACAAGTCTGGAGGATACCTTACTGCTTGCTTTATTGTCTGTAAATGTTATACCAGATCAGGAAATAAATAATTCAATCGATCAATAAAGATACTTCAAATTTAGCCAGCCTCCTTCAATGGAAAAAAAAAAAACTCCAGTTTTCGTTATGCTATGCATATTAATGCAGATAATTGCTCGATGGGCTTTGTTCAATGAATAGGTGGAAATAACCTGAACTCGACATTCTAACGTGAAAAAAAAAATCATCCA
Source organism: Palaemon carinicauda (assembly GCF_036898095.1). Taxonomy (NCBI): domain Eukaryota; kingdom Metazoa; phylum Arthropoda; class Malacostraca; order Decapoda; family Palaemonidae; genus Palaemon; species Palaemon carinicauda. The sequence continues at coordinate 37,528,454 of NC_090752.1, forward strand.
GAATTTACGATGAAAATATCAATGATATTAGTATCAGCTTTTAATTACAAACATAAAATAAATAAAGTGAGAATATGCTATGAAAGCTAGTGCCGTAAGATCACAATTAATAAGAACAACACTAAAACAAAGGTCAGACATAGGAAGGAGAGAGAGAGAGAGAGAGAGAGAGAGAGAGAGAGAGAGAATCTTAATAATAGCGCCGCATACGACATAGAAGACATCAAATCCAAAGGGTCACATAAGATTATCCATCGAAATTGGGTGAACCAAGTTTCTTTCTGCAGAGGTGTCCGCAGTTAACCAGCTCTTAAAACTCACATCGATCAATCATATTCCCTCTCTCTCTCTCTCTCTCTCTCTCTCTCTCTCTCAATTCCAAGCGATATCTGTCACCTTCCTCATTTGAATACAGCAGTAACTTGTTCGCTCGGTGTCACCAATACAACGGCGACTTTGACGTCGTTACTGAGATGAGAGAGAGAGAGAGAGAGAGAGAGAGAGAGAGAGAGAGTTATTTCCGCTTCTAAACTCAAGACGTCAAGATGAAAATGACAGAGGAAATCCAATTATAAAAATCTGGCTGCTTTACTCTCATGGCCATGGGTAACACAATACCGAAGAATATCTAATACATATTACATGAGAGGTGATATTTTAATGATGCAATTAGATCGATCCTATGGGAAAATAAACAAGTCAAATATAAAATGCGGTTTTGAAAAAAAATTAGACTGTTTACAAATTAAAGGTATGCCAACATTACCTTACATCTAAATACAACTTGTATTTGAAATATCTAAAGTGAAGCGTTTTATTTTATTAAAGGTTAACAAAATTACATACTCTCTCTCTCATATATATATATATATATATATACATATATATATATATATATATTTATACATACATACATATATATATATATATATATATATTGCGTGTTTGTGCATAATTTTATGAGTACATACGCTTTCTTGTTTAGATTTCTGGTGACGTTGGATGCATAAAAATTTTTTACATTCCATCAGCAAGTCTAATGAAATGCTATGAAGAAAATAACATGAAACGAGGCTGAACGACAAATTATCTTCACGATAATGACTTGCCGAAACGTGACTTTTACAACCTCAGTTAACTAACACACCGATGGTCATCTACCGATTCTTCCAGGTTGTTAGGATTAATTGAATTGACTTGAAATTAAATTACCTCTTGTCACAACAAGAAAGGTCATCTAAACAGGAAAAAAAAAAACTTAATCGATTATAGTCAAATTGTACGCTCTTAAAAATACTACTATAAAGTGTAATTATACATTAAAGCGATAATACTATTTGTTAAATAGCTTGTTTAAAAAAAGTCAAGGCTCACCTGTAATGAGAACGGTACATTAGGCTTAAATTCTACATGGGCAAGAGACAGATATAAGTATTTATGATTAGTTATAATAAATTCTATAAATCCCATCAGAGTTAATAAATTTATAATCAAATTATAGATAAATAGTAGTGGTAGTTTGATAATCAAATGTATAAACTCATAAAATATGAGTTCATATATATATATATCAAATCACAACATATCACATATACACACATACATACTACATTATATATATATATATAACATATATATATATATATATATATATATATATATATATACTATATATATATATATATATATATACATACTTATATACTATGTATATATATATATATATATATATATATATATACTTATACACTATATATATATATATATATATATCGCAAAAAAAGAGCACATTGATTTGATAATGACATGTACTGCAGTATAAACATATAAATGAAAAATTTCACTTGTTTAGAAATAAAACAAAATACCCGGCATCTAAAGTGAAAATCCGCTATGGGGTCACTTCACATAATTACTTGCCACAACATTACTCCTTCTCCTCTTTCTTCCTCTTCTTGTGTGTTTGCTTCCGGGAGTAATGATGCTGTGCTTCCGACTTTCTAAAAGCTTTACCATTAACGCATTAAAAAAGGAGGCTTTCTCCTATCACGAAATAAAGGAAATCATCTGTAAGTTTTATTTCACGTCACTTCTCATTTGGGACGAAGCGGTTTTTGCACGCAGTTATAAATGCTTGTGATAGAAATTAGGATTATTTAGTAAATATATCTTCAAAATATTCAATATATATATATATATATATACACATGTGTGTATATATATATGTGTATATATATATATATATGTGTGTGTATATATATATATATATATATGTGTGTGTATATATATACACACATGTATATATATATATATATATATATATATATATATATATATATATATATATATGAAGAATTCAACATAAAAACTATGTATTTCATTACTTTCACCTACGAATAAAAAATCGGTAACACAAACAAACGGTTGGTGATTTCAATTTTAAGAGTGGAATTTGAAGAGCTGTCTTTATTGCGATGAAAAAGTCAGCAACATTGTTTCATGTACAAAATCTGGCAAAATCTCAACGAAAGAAGACTTCTCGGGCAGATGTGTAACTTGGTCAGTAGGACGAAAACTTGAATCCTTTTTTTGTAAATAGAGAAATCTGTACAGATTGTTATTAGGAGTTTTTGTTAGATATGGTTTCTTATGTCAACAGTATGTTATAGCTCATATTTCAGTTCATTCATTAACAAATACCAGACGGGTTTAAAAAAAAGGAAATAAAGTTCTTGTTTATAGATACTATTCAATTCTAGGTCCAAGATATCTCACAGGTGTTAAATTACTAATTTAAGATTGAGAACTTCATACGTGCTCCCGTTGCATAATGTGCTTATGTAAGTTGTGGGGACGTTTTCAAGTTTTAATAAACACATATACAGTACACACACATACATACATACGCATTCACACACATATACAGTATATATATATATATATATATATGTATATATATATATACATATATATACATATATATACATATATATACATATATATACATACATACATATATATATATATATATATATATATATATATATATATATAGACTGTTCGTGTGTTGATAATACGCAAAATCCCACAATCAAACGAAATTAAATGTATCTGTGCTTTCGATGAAAAGAGAGCATTACCTCGAAAGCAAAAATAAATCTAATTTCACGTGATTGAGAGAGAGAGAGAGAGAGAGAGAGAGAGAGAGAGAGAGAGAGAGAGAGAGAGAGAGAGAGAGAGAGAGAGCAGTAAATCATTACCAAATGACATGTAAAAACTGCTGGCAATATAATGGTAAAAACTTTACGCTTCTGTTTCACTGCTGCGCCGAGAGGTCTGCCCCAAGCCGAGTCATTGTCAGAAACCCGCACGATAATGAAGAGAGCTCATTATCTCGTGCAACGATTAACAAGCTAATACCAATTGAACTTTCGAAGCGATCGCTCGCCATGATTTCGTTTTATTGCCCGGTGCCAATAATAATGACACATGCGCATCAGCTACGAACTTATCACGTTCGGCTCTGACAATCAAGGAAGTTGACCTAACGGATCGAAATTACTTTGTGGCTAATTATGTCTAATCTCTTGAGGAAAAAACATTTCGATTGGCAGGAGAGGCAAGAGTACATTTAGAGTAATCATATCTTATTTTCTGATCACAATAATAATGGGTATTAAAAATCTTCAGTTATATACGTTGTATATATAAAAAATACACAGGAACTTCCGTAATATTCACTTTGTAAAAAGTGCGAATGCTCCTGTATTTTTTAAATATAAAACGTATGTAACTGGATTTTTAATACCCAAATTATTTGACACGGCATGGTGCTTTCTTCAAGTTACACAATAATAACGGTATATAACTATATTTTCTTCAAGTTACACAATAATAACGGTATATAACTATATTTTCTCCAAGTTACACAATAATAACGGTATATAACTATGTTTTTTTCAAGTTACACAATAATAACGGTATAAAACTAACAATCAGGAAGATCAGCAGCTAAGTAAAATCAAAATTACTTTTTAGGATATTAATTTCTAATAGGCAATCATACACACAAAGAGATATATAACTAACTAGATTTAAAGATACTAAAAAAAATAGGAAACTAAGAGTCTATCACAAACACTAGCAAAATTATTTGCCCATAGTAAACCTGCTATAAAAAAAACATAAAAACATTAGCAAACACTATATCTATATCTATCAAATAACTAGGAACACCACAGAAAATCAAGAAACGATTCTTCGATATTTGGTGTTACTAAAGTCAAAATAAAATTGATAATTTTTTACTACAATATTATAAGCAGTAAGAGACCGCACTCAATGTTACGCAAGGAAGCATTTTTAACGATGAACCTTAAAAAGACAGGCAATTAGTTAACCTTAAGACTTAACACAAAAATCCACATTTTGTTCACCTTGAAGACATTATGAACGCCAAGGACTTACAGGCAATTAAATAGACCAACTAACTTTATCAACCGAGCTTCAAACCAATAAGCATTACAGCCAAAAAACTAAACAATATAAATAAATCTTACGTAATACGACCATTAACTTTTTTGTAAGCTTTACACCTGACAAGAATTAAAACCAAAGCATCACAACTATCAAGAATTATAAGTAAACTTTTCAATCACGAAGAACCAAAACCATCAAGCCTTACTACCTAAAAACTTTACAACCCAAATTCTTTACATTCAACTTGTGTACAGCAAACTCCAAGCACACCCAACAAGAATTGAAATAAAACTCGACAGCCAACAAGCAAACTATAACACCTCGGAATTGCCCGGATGATGTTAACAAACACTCAAGCCTAATCTTAGGAACTGGTTTCGTGGACATTTATACCGCAGATTATCATCTGGCCGCGTAACAGGAATACTTTCATGAAGTGGAAATGGCAATATAGAGTTTCAGGATCTTAAAAGACACTTGAAACTTGAAAAAGAAAAAGTGTCACGGCCCAATGAAAGTGACTGGAATGATTATGCGCGCGCAGGCTGGAGGGGTCGAAGCTGCTGGAAGGTCAAATCTCCTCCTGCAGATTGCCCCGGACCCCAAGATAATAAAACTGGTCACGAATCCAAGTAAATGACTCGTCAGGTATGCAGACGTTAGACGAGGGCAAGGAAGAGCATTGAATTTGCATGTGTCAAGCTTCCATGGGAATTTTGAAAAATTAAGATGATTAGATTTACTGGAGTATATCATGTTTACTGTTGAGCATTAACTTTATTGGATACTGATAAACAAGAAAACATACAGTAGAAGACACAGTGTAACCCAAATTAATTGTAATTTCTTTCTAGACCATTTCACATAGCGTTATATAATTTACTTATTCAAGACACAATTTAGTTCATTTTAACAAAGCGATTTTGCCAAAAAAACAAAAACAAAAGGCTTACTGAAAATTTATAAAAAGGCAAATAATTTTTTTCAGCTGCTGTGCTCAAATGTATTTGATGATAACGTTCTTTCCATTTTATTTAGTCATATTAAACTTTTAAAGTAATATTTTCGTGGCAATTCTTTACAAAATAGATGAATTTTATTGAAATAAAATTTAAGAAGCAAAATAAACAATAGTAAAAGTGGACAAATTTACTTCATTATACGTTTTCAGCCTAAAAGTTTATACATATGCTGGAGGATTTTTCTTGATAAACAGTAAAAGAAAAATCTATATGAACAAAGTTTATACGTTAGTTTATCAAAACAAATTTCACAAATTTGATCAATATATATAACCTGTAAAGAAATTTCTTAAACTTTATCGAGATAAAGTTTATCACATTTAGCAAAATTCCAGTGACCCTGTCTCACCATCATGGCTACAGAATTTGTCTTCTGGAGTGTAAAAATAAGCAACGAATTTAAAATGTGAATATGCAAATCCTTACACAAACAGTTATAAACAGTAGCATTGCGGACAAAATCTACTTCATGCGATTAAGCTAGTTTACACTATTTACATTATCATAGGGTAAAATTACTGATTCTACAATGTTTGGTAGTTCAAATACACTGGCATATTCTTAATATTATTATCATTATTTATATCAACAACAATAATAATAGAATAATTTCACCATACTTTAAATTCCAGGCAATACAGAATTACTGAGATCGAGATCTATATACACAAAACAATGCTACAGTATTAAGCATCTTCCACTTGAACAAAAAAGTGCGAGTACTGTACAAAGCATCTCAGGTGTAAGAATGGTGCTCTAAACATGGAAAGAAACACTGGGAAAGACTTGCATTAACTGGTCCTTGACCGAAGTAGACTCCAAAGCATTTCCAAATACACGTCATTCCGTTTGTAAATCATCTCCCAAAAATATATTTTGGGCCAGAGGTAAACAATAACACATGGCCTGTCGCCAAGACACAGGTACTTCTGACGTCACCGTTCCTAGAATCGATCAGGTTTTCCTACTTAGGCACTTCAGATAACAGACGCACTTGTTAACTTTCCCCAAGAATAAAAAAAAAAAAAAATAAACTATTCCACTATGATAGCAAAGGGAATTTTTGTACATTCATTAGACACAATAAATGGAGATCTATCGCATCGTACGGTTTGTTAAATCCTTCCAGCGACTGACGTGTACAGGAGGGAGGAACTGCGCTTGCGCGGGGTTCCTTCACCTGTGGGTTCCTGACGCACACTGACGTCCGTACTCCGTCCATGGATCCAGCCTTCATTCTTCCATTGCCTACAACTACTACTCCGCTCTCTCTCTCTCTCTCTCTCTCTCT
>NC_090752.1:37542745-37560245 GCF_036898095.1 Palaemon carinicauda
GTGTTTCCTGGTCTTAGCGTGGGTGGAAATGGTACTTAATATAGTGCAATTAACAGCTCATTGCCTCTGCCGTTTAGTCGATGCATCTACATAATAAGTTTTGAATGCAGAAAACTGACATTTACGTGCATATATATCTACGTTATAAACATTACAATCTGGAAATATATATAATATATATATATAATATTTATATATATACTGTATATATATATATATATATATATATATATATATATATATATATATATATATATATATATATATATAAATATATATATATATATATATATATATATATATATATATATATATATATATATGTATGTATATATATTAAAAAATAACTATAATCAGCATTTTTGCTGATTTGGATAACCTAACTTATTCAATATGTAATTCTGTAAAAAAAAATAATATGTATTCAACATTTTTTTTCAGTTTTTCTCAGTTACTAATAAGACATATATTTATTAGCACCTAATTTTATTAGATAAAAAAGAATGTTCACAGAAACTAATTGAAAGCTAAATTAAGATTTAAAATGTTCATTTAATAATTACCCCTGAAATCAATAAAGTTCAAATAACAGACTTCACCTAACCCACTTCCGGTTGAAGATATTACCAAGCTGATCGGCTTGCCTCCACGTACATAACAGTGCCTCTAATACAGCACCTCACGACATGAATCCATTACCTTTAATTACTCTAACCACCTCAACCACTTCAGCCACCACAAATGAACACAAAAAAAGACCGTAAATACATATAGATTTATCTTTACACAGGTGTCTGAGAAGGGGTGATCAAATTTTTTCTGGGTTGATGGAAGCTGTAAATAGGAATATCTAGGATTTTAATGGAAAAAAAAGTCTGTAAGAGGGAATCATTAACAGTTTAGGATTGATGGCCCACAAGATGAATAATCAACATTTTAGGAGTGAAGGCCGTCCAGAGGAACAGTTTAGGAGGAGGGCCTGCAAGGGGAGGATTAAAATTTAGGCGGGAGGGCTTGCAAGATGAATGGTCAAGATGTTAAGAGGAAGGCCTCTCAAGGAGAATTATTAAAATTTTGAGAGGAAGAGCCAGCACGAGGGCGGATTAAGAGTTGAAGAGAGAAATCTCCCAAGAAGGATTATCAAAATTTAGGAGGAAGAGCCTGGTGGAGAAAGGGTTAAGAGTTGAGAGGCCGACCCTTAAAGAGAATGTTTAATATTTAGGGATGGAGTGCCAGGAAGAAGAATCATTAACAGTTTAGGAAGGAGGCTTCTCAAAATAAATTAATGAAAAAATTTAAACATTTTTAGAATTCAAACCAAAATCCGGGTGCACAGGAAAACTTATTTCACAGGTACGGTAAGTACATGACTTTACACGCCAGTAGAACTATATAATTTAAAAAAAAATATATCTAAAATTGTGTTACTGAGCACCACATGTAAAAAGGAGGTACGTTCCACATGATTAAAAAGGGTGATAAAAATAAGACAAAGCTACAATGTTGTGTATCTGACTCAGACGTATCTCGCTAAGAATAATAAAAAAGTAGTTTCAAACAATCCATATAAATCTAATCCAAGTAAATTATTGTCATTCATTACCCTTTTCTTTTCCTTTCAAAGTCTTCATATAATTAATTCTTATTTTCCGGTAACAGAAGATGATTGGAGCACTTGTGCCCTTCTCGGTTCTTCCATCATTAAATATAAACCTTAGATGTAAAGACACTAATACTCTCCCATGTTGACTATACAACCAATAAAGCCCACCCTAATTCGGCTCTATAAACAGAAAACCACCTTTTGAAGAGAACAGATCCTCCTCCCACGCCCATGACGAGGATGCTGGATTGTCGTGGGCGTCGTCATCCAGAATTGGGCGAAGGAACGAGAGGAGGCTATAATCAGCGGAGGTTTCGCAACAGGTTGAGTACGCGTCTTCAGACAAGGAGGAGGATTTAATGACATCCCATTACCTTGTTATTAATACCACCACCAAGGTAGGTTACCGTTGCCAGGCCTGAGGATCAGGGGGGGGGGGGAGCAAGGGGGGTTACGTCTTCTTTTAAGGCGAAAGGGGAAGATGTAAAGAAACTAACAGTTATTTCTATGTGGCCGTGTATTTTTCATTCTAAAGATTCGGTTGATTTGAGATGATGATGTTACGACATCAACTGTCATTGGTCTAAAGTACCAGTGAATCCCATACTTTTCTAATTGACCCCCTTTTGACTCATAATCCTCACGCCCGCATTGTCATAAGTAAAATATTCATGATGTAATACCAATAATTCATAATATTCATTACGGTTTAATTTTTTTATTATTTGATCTTTAGGAAGAGACAAATCCCTCTCTGGTGAACATGGACAAAAACAAGTGAGTCAAAACTTCGTAAGAGCACAAGACAGTTATTATGCAGCATTAATTATTACATGTTCATGCATCTAAATATGCCAAACTGCTATACTATACAAAAAATATGTGAAAGGGAACTTACAATGGTAATACTATCACAATATAAATAATTCTAGGTCTAAAAAAAGGCAGCGCACAACAACTACGAGCAGTCGGTTTCGCTGATATTTTTTTTTTTCTTTTTTTAGAACAAGAGTCGAGAAACCCACTTCGCAGAGATAAGTTGATGAAAAGATAATCAAGAAACGAATTGCTTCTTTTCTAAGTTTTGGGTATATAGGGTGATATTTCACCCAAAAAATCTTCCATGGTCTAAAAACTGTCTGTCGCAGTTTATTTCATATCGTTTTCTTGCAAAATAGCCATGCTTGGCAGATGGCCTCAAGCCACCAACCATATATCTCTCAGGCGTCCCCAGTTTGGGAACCACTGATCTAAACTGAATATCTATCGGTCTTGAGATTCGGTTTGATAAACAAGATGATTGATTCACTAAGCTAAGTAATTGGAGTGGCAACACCAATGGTCACCACGATTTATTAACAAATTTGGACAGAGAACGTAAACCAAACTTAAAGAGACAGAGAAAAGTTTTTTTTTTTTTTTTTTTTTTTTTTTTTTTTTTTTTTTTTTTTTTTTTTTTCTTTTTTTTCACTCAAAATGTTACGTTCCAGAAAACTACATCAAAATGATTGGAATTAAATTTAATTCCCCATCATAAGAACAATGTTTCGGTGGATATATTGTATGATCCTAATGAAAATTTTTGGTTTTCATAACTGGGACATAAAAAAATCTTTTGAGATTAAAGATTTCTATTAAAGAAAAACAAATCCATTTATGAAAAAAATATATTTCGGTGGAGGTGAAAACAACTCAGTTTCGAAATAATAAAAGGCTCTCCAGAGAAATCTTAAAAAAAAAAAAAAAATAGAAATCTAATTAATGAAATTACTATTAAATCAGTTACGCCATCCAGCACATCTCTTTTCTCTCTTCAAACCTAATTCTAATAAGACATCTCACGAATCAGAAAAATTATTGAGTAAATGCATTCCTTTTAGTATAAAGTGAAATATATTGAAATTCCATGCCTATAAACAAACTCCTTACGGTAAATAAATTTAATAAATTTTCATTTAAATAAATCTAAATTTCAATAAATTTTCATCATTTCTAAAACATCTGTAAAACTTCATAAATATGTTACAGCAAACAAAAGTTGTGATTTAAACCAAAGATGATCTGCTTACAAACAAAGTTTAGAAACACATTAAGGCCAGAAAACCTAACTGCAAAAACTGTTTACAAACACCAAAGCTATTATTACTTTCAGTCTATGATGCAACCCCCCTAACGACACTGACAACACACTTGCATAAATTAAATGAAACACAAAATACAAATTATTTCCCAAACGAAAATTAAAAAGAAAAAAATATGGAATACAAAAACATACAAAATCTGTATAATACTGTATGTATATATATATATATATATATATATATATATGCATATATATATATATATGCATATATATATATATATATATATATATATATATATAAATACATATTCTATTTATCATACAAAAACAAAATAACAATCAATACAGTTTGGACACAAAAATACAACTTATAAAAATCACATGTTACAAAATACAATGTAACACAAACAACACATACAAAAAAGTACATGTTCTACAAAACCTCTCACTAAGGCATACAAAATTCTCAACAACATCATCAGAAAAATAAGTCACAAACGTAACAGACAAACAGCCACTGTTCGGTGGATCGACTGTCTCCTGGCCTAGAAATCAAGCAATATTGGTAAAGCAGATGGACCATTTCGACACGGAAGTGACGGGAGAAGTGATTCGGGAACCTTACGAAAGGAGAGGAAGCATCGTCTTGAAGTCTTTGAAAAGAAATGAAAGTTACAGAATATGCAACTATTTTGGATTAAAGGAAGAGGTTAAAATTCAAGACTGTAAATTGAGAACAAGGGAATATCGAAGTAATAAGTCCATATCGGAAAGATTTTGAAAAAGGAAGAAAGGGAAAATTTTTGAAAACTAATATACTTATAAAACCGTAACTAATATGAAAATAATAACTGTTTGAAAAAAAAAAAACAGTTCCGCTCCCGCGAAGTAACCAAAAAGTCATAACCGCTAAATAAAGAAAATTATTGAAAAAATATCTTTTGAACTGTAAAGCACAGTAAATACGGGTAAATAACAAATAAATTCCATCGTTCTATGTACTTGTAAATGATATTCGGATATCCAATATAAATGAAATTAGAGAATGGGAATAGATTGGGAATAACCACGAATATGGAAACGATACGATAATAATTGTAGAAGACAGAAAGACCCAGAACGAAATCAAACCTATCGTCAGAGTTCGTAACAAAAGCAAAGTAGTACTTAAAATCATGAAAATTAAAGTTTTCAGTAAGAGAAAAACAACATTGATTAAGAAACCTCACAAACAAGAGGTACAAAAAAAAAAAAAAAAAAAAAAAAAAAAAGGAATAAGAGAACACACACACACACACACACACACACACACACACACACAAAATTTAATTGAAGAAAAAAATCTGTCATTTCATAATCTCTTTGATGTTTTCATTGCGACGCTCAAATGACAGATTCTGTCTTCATTTAAAAAAAATATTGTTCGTGTTCTCACATTATTTTTTATTCAGTATCGACTGCGTTGTTATAGAGTTCCTCTCTCTTTGATTAAGTATGTTCATGAGCATAGCAAGTGCAAAGTTAATGTTTGTGGAGTCCTATAAATAAATTTCCGGTGAGCAGTGGAGTACTCCAAGGGAACGTGTTGCCACCTATGTTGTTTATCCTCATCATGAATTTTGTAATTCATAGAACACTTGTGGGATGGTGGAGAAGGATTGGAAATAGGAAATTACCTGATCTAGAGTATGCTGATGACGCTGTCTTTATTAGCAAAAGGCCACAGGACTTGCAAAGCTTGCTTACCGGAATGCATGAGATATCACATGAGGTCGGGCTCAAGATAAATAGAAGAAAGACAGATGATGAGAACGCAATATGCAATGGAAGATGAAATATCATTGGAACGAGCAAGGATTAATGAGGTACAATCATTTAAATATTTAGGAACTATGATCTCTAATACAGGGTCTTTAAAATTTTTGTTTAATGAAAGATTGAAAAAAGCAAATCAAACAATGGCTAGATTAAGTAAAATTTGGATATCAAATCGCCTGAAATTACATATAAAAATCAGACTATATATCAGTTTAATGAGATCGGTGTCACTGTATGGACATGAGTTGTGATGTGACAATGAAACAATATCCAATAGATTTTGTAGGTTTGAGAACAAAGCCCTCAGAAGAACATTGGGAGCTAAAGGCAAGACAGGATTATAAATGATACTGTATGAGAGATTAGTCGAGTGCCATATGTGGAGATCATGGTGAGGGGTAGATGGAGATGGTTTGGGCATGTTCTTCGTACTCCCACAAAAGAGATAAAAGTTCACAAAACGTTTAACTGGATTCCACAAGGCACTAGAAGAGTTGGAAGTCCTAAGACTACATGGCTGGGGACTATGAAGCGAGAAGTAGATGATGAATGGAGAAGTATTGATTTTAAAGCTCAAGATAGAGTACTGGCGAAATCTAACTGAGGTCCTTTGCGTCAATAAGCATAGGAGGAGATGATGATGATGATGATGATGATGAATTAAAAGCATAAAAGGAAACAAAATTAATTACGCCTTCTCGCTAATACACACACACAGACACACACATATACTATATATATATATATATATATATATATATATATATATATATATATACATATATATATGTATGTATGTGTGTGTGTATACTGTATATATATAGATGTATATATATATATATATATATATATATATATATATATATATAGATAGATAGATAGATAGATAGATAGATATCAAATACTTTCGTAAGTAAAATATAGTGATAAGATAATTGTGAAAAGTAATTGTGGAAAAAAGTTATGCAAAGGATAAATGTAAGGATATTCTTAAATACATCTTTAACAATATATCATCGACAGCTAAAAATTGAATTAAATAAAATTTGTGATTTCCATATTTTCTCTCTACATTTGCATTCAGTGAAGTGTAGAGGCCAGACTGTGTGTTTGCTTTAATATCTGGAAATAATTACTTGTTTTGATATCCCTTCAGTCATAACTGCCACGTTTAAAAAAAAATAATAAACTAATTATAAATAATGAAAAATTAACAAAATGCAAATTATTAACAAAATTGGTTAAATGAAAATTAGTGTTCTTTTCAATTGCAATGGATAACAAGGTAAAAATGGTTATGCAAATATAATCTCTGTCTGTCTGACTGTCCCTTTCGGTATAATACAATAACTGAGAAACTGAATCATGGTCATTATTTCATAGGAATAAAAATGAATTCTACGTAATCCCAACATTATTATGAAATATTAATTTACCTAGGTCAGCTTTTATACTAATAATATACATACCTACTCTATTTATCTAGGTGTGCATCTATATAAATGGGCAAAACTACTTCATCTACAGAATCCAGGCTAATAATTAAGCCCTAAATACAGTGTACACACATTACAGTTACTCTGTGGATATCGAAAATCCTCTCGAAATTTCACGGAAAAGAAGTATGAAATTTTAAGTAACAAAAACTATTCAAATTATTCAACATGTCTGAATATTTTGTCATTTGGAGAAAATACTAGCAAAATTTCTTATTCCTTCGGATATTTTTGCATTGTGCGATTCGATCATCAATATAACATATATTTCCGAAGTTTATGACCAACTACAGCTGTGTACCTGTCATGTAACTTATATAATTTCGCTAGGTCAGTTATTTGATAATTCCCTAGCATAGTCTGATGTATAATATAAAATTTACGATTAAAAAACTTACCGTAATACTTTCTTTAAGCGACATTCATTTTCATATATTCATTTATACAATTATGTATTTTCCTTGTTTTTAGTACTGATCAGTTACTAGTTACTAACTATATAGAAAACCAAATATACAGATGGTTTTTCTTTGCTCAATTCGTTTACATTTTCCTGATATGGCTATTCAATTAATTGGAAAATACCTGAGTTATGCAATAGCCGTGTGTCTTGTACTTCAACTGCAAATACACATTATGAATAATAATAATAATAATAATAATAATAATAATAATAATAATAATAATAATAATAATAATAACAGTAATAATAATAATAATAATAATAATAATAATAATAATAATAATAATAATAACAATAATAATAGTAGTAATAATAATAATAATAATAATAATAATAATAATAATGATAATAGTAATAATAATAATAATAATAATAATAATAATAATAATAATAAAAATAATAATGATGATGATGATAAAATAAGGTCTAGATTTTTAATCTAACTCCATGCTCCTACAAATACTATTTTCAATAAATTGGAGAACAGTCTATAACTTTTATACCTTATGGGAAAGGTCCATATATAATGCAAAATATACCTCGATAAATTAGCAGTATGATTAAAACTAAACCCAAATCAAAGGTTATATTACAGTACTTCATTATGGTCTAAATGCTGAATGAACACCACGCAACAATCTTTTTTTTCCAGCAAGAAAAAAAAAATATCTTGGACCAGAAGCAGATGCTGGAAGCTATGGAAGGGAATGATTTCGACACTGCTTCTCCCATTAGACATCTGTCGAAGCTTGGGAGACAACCGATAATGATGATGATGAAGACGAACCTAGCGAGGAAAATGTTGGTGGTATTGCGGGTTACAACATCGTTCTGCGATCTGTATATAATGGAGGTCTTTTTTTTTTTTTTTTTCTTTTTTCGAAGCCTGACGGATGTTTAACCACGGATAGAAATGATGCATGTTCTTGTCGATAACCATTTGTCTTGACGCCACTTTGTGATAAATAAAATCTTTTATTATAAATGTGCAAAGGTCTGGCAAAATATCCGCACAAATTCCTTTACCATGAATATCAAATTTATATACCACGTCAGGGTGACTGGCTCCTTATTTTCATATGAATGTGATATTTTTGTTAATACAATTACATATAAATCTACATATGAGTAAACAAATACATCCAACATACGTCATTTATACATATGTATATACATATACAAACACACATTATATAAACGAAAAAGGTACCTCTGCAAAAACACAGCAATATCGATGTGTCGGAAAAAGTGAGGCAACTTTTAAGCTATACAAAAATACTAAAACTCAAAGCCATTTACAAAGGATATGCAATGTTAATTCCCAAACAATAGCGGTCGTTTTCCCTCACTTAAATAAGAATTACCTTCATAAATTTTGATTACCTTCGCAAATTATAATTAACATCATAAATTCTTATTACTTTGGTAAATTCTACTTAACTTCGTAAATTCTGATTAAATTCGTAAATTCTAGTCATCGAAAATTTTTATTAAATTTGTAAATTCTAATTATCCTCATAAATTATGATTACCTTCGTAATTTCTAACTACCTTCGTAAATTCTTATCAACTTAGTAAATTCTGATTACTTTCATAATTTCTGTTCATCTTCGTAAAATTGAATCAAGTTCGTAAATTCTGATTACCTTCCTTAAAATCCAATTAAAATCGTAAATTCTGATAAACTTCATACATTCTGATTACTTTCGTACATTCGCATTACCTTTGGTAAATTACCCTCGTATATCAGAATCGCGTTTATATCCGACGATCAAACAGTCTACAGATGGACATCTGAGGAATGTTGATATCGCATCGTACCGTAATGCTCACTTAACGGATCGTGTTGTACGTGACGTTTATTGAGAGAGAGAGAGGAGAGAGAGAGAGAGAGAGAGAGAGAGAGAGAGGAGAGAGAGAGGAGAGAGAGATTTCAGAATCTACTGCAATCATTACATCGAGTGCCACAAGTGTAGGGAAGAGTAGCGAGTGGAATAGAGATGGGTCTGAGGGAAAGAAGTACCTGAGCCAAACACTTGACAACTGTAATTACCTTGCCTAGTCTGGTAAGTGTCAGCACACCAGCACCGTCCCTGTCAACAAACTGCCTAATTTTGACAGCTGTTGCCATGTTCCGTTTAGCGTTGAGGTACCACGTTTAAGAGGAGGAGGAGGAGGAGGAAAAGAGAGAGAGAGAGAGAGAGAGAGAGAGAGAGAGAGAGAGAGAGAGAGAGAGAGGAGAGAGAGAGAGAGAGAGGATGGATAGTAAAATCGCGACTAACTTTTTCACCCTCACTGGAGGAGAGAGAGAGAGAGAGAGAGAGAGAGAGAGAGAGGAGAGAGAGAGAGAGAGAGAGAGAGAGAGAGGATGGATAGTAAAATCGCGACTAACTTTTTCACCCTCACTGGAGGAGAGAGAGAGAGAGAGAGAGAGGAGAGAGAGAGAGAGAGAGAGAGAGAGAGAGAGAGGAGAGAGAGAGAGAGAGAGAGAGAGAGAGAGAGAGAATAGTAAAATCGCGACTACCTGCTGTTTTACTCTCGCTGACATTTTATGTCACCTCCCCATCGAGTTTCTACGAGGTTGATGACTTCTGGGTCAAACCTATGGAATAAATTATATGACTGTAATAAAGAAGTTCTATACGGGGATTTAAGGTTGTTCTCAAACATAAAAATCGGCACTCAAGAGGCAGTCTGAAGACGATACAAGAAAAATGCAGTAGCATGAGATGATTGATTTCTTGGGTCAAGCGAAGTGATGGTAAATTTGACCTGTGCTTCGAAATTTTTACATTTTATTATTGTCATTATTATTTTTTGTGTTTTATTCACACTTTCACTAAAGTAAACTCCCACAAAACAGAATGACCCTATATGGATAAAAATGCTGAATGTAGAAAACGCATCGCTGTACATTGTTACATAACCCTCAACCCCCCCCCCCCCCAAAAAAAAAAAAAAAAAAAAAACATAAAACGAATTAACCTACAAATGTGAGATCAATACTTGGAATGACAAACGGCAACATTTACATACGTATAGGTTATGTTTCAAGAAATTCGTTTGAGGGGGAAAAATGTCATTGTTCGCTGTTTCAGTTAAATTCATCGCACAACATTTACATGCGAGTAAATACATAATAGATCGATTTCTGAATCATAGCTTTCAAGACCTTATCACAACGCAATAACATGCTCACGTATAATGGCATTCATAAATCTATATATTGGTTTGTATACATACATACATACATACATAATTATTACATAAAAAAGCCGACAAAGATGTAAGTACGTAATTACCTTCCTGTGTTCTGCCAACGGAAATGTTTAAGATTCCAGACAACTCACCTGCAAAAATGGAAAAAAATCATCTATCATTAATTGTATAAAAACAGAATTCACTGCAATAAATCGATACATAACAATAAAGTGACAAGTTTAATATACCTGCTTTCAAGTATTGGCCCATACATATTCAATAATAATAATAATAATAATAATAATAATAATAATAATAATAGTGGCCATGGGCTTACCCATACAGCTCCAAAAATAAACCTTATTGCAATCTAAACATAATAATAATCCTTGTTGAATTAAAGTGATTCCTTCGTTTACAAGAGTATTTCAAGAACATAGCTTTTTCAGTTAGACAGTTCAGACTTGATAACACCAATTATTATCTTTTAACGATAATAGACACAGGAAACACTAATAAAATTTCCCTAAAAGATAAAGTTAGACTAAATTCGAACGTCTGACGCTATGACGTGGCATTTATGAAGTCACTACAATCACACCATCCATGATGTCATTGTGGACGTCATCGATGCGTCATAGTGCTCGCGTGACGTTTCTCGGCATCCTGCCAACTCTTTAATATCACTAAAAACAGAAAAAAAGGAGGATTTCCTGTGCGAGGGTTATTTCAGTATAAGATTAATTTCCCCGTGAGGTAATTCTTTTTAATTATAAATAAGACACATGTAGGCCTAGTTATGAACATTATGGACCGGAAACGACTCGAACACAGACGAACACACACACATTTGTTAGCGCAATACCAGCGCGGTAAAACTAAGTAAAAACCACAACATCGTTGCATTTCGAAGGATAATGATTCCAGACGGAGGATTTCTCGCTAAAGTGGTCGATGGAGAAGGTATGCGAGTAAAAGGAAGTGGAGTAATAGTCACGGACTTGCTGTTCGACTGGAATGCCACAAGACCAATACAAGCATCTTCATGGCCCGGAGGGAACCAATGCTGTTATTAGTCTTCGTGGCTCCTGGATAATGCAAACCTTTGGTAAAATACACTTTCTTTTTCCTTTGGCAATTCTAAGGGAGGGGAGACAAGAACAGACGAGATATTTGTCATATCCAAGCTGTCGTCACTAATAATAATTGTGTAGTATTTACGGGTATGTGCGTGTGTATTTTTTGCAATATACACACCTACGTAAACCTTTATGTGTGTTGGGAATTATACAAATGACAAAACGAGTAAACAAAACTTGCGCAAATGGATGAGGTTATCTAATACATATTCCAAAGCAATATCTATGATCTAGACTTATACATTACAAATTGCATATTTGATGTGTATAACATCTGGTGTTCCTTGGGGGTACTGTTCTTGGCCATTTACTTTTTGCTACATACATATAAGCGGTTTGGCCTCGATATTGAATCTTGTTACTTTTGCAAATGACACTCCTGGGTGTAGCTAAAATCATTGTATGGGGAAAATTAAGGAGCATGAAGCTGAACTCTGTACAAAACTCAGACGTATTCTGTAAGCAGAACTACTGCGTTGGATCCTCTCAACCAAGATTTTATTTTTTCATTGACAATGTTTCTTACACTATATTCAGTTCATTTTAAATCCTAAGTGTACTCTTGATAGCAAGTCTACTGTTCAGAAACTTCCTCTTAATTGCGCAAAAACGGTATACAGTGAAAACTTTTAAAGAATTTTGGGGGAAATGTTTTTCTTTTGCAATATTTTAAAAATGTTTTCTTGTATGCACTTCATCTAACTCTCCCCTTAAATGACTGAATAAAACCTAACGTGTATTAAATTCCTGAACCTTGATCTCTTATACCATCGTTCAACTAGGTTACTGTGGATGCTGTAAGATTTTTCATGATATTGACAGTCCTTTATACTTGGCTCTTGCAGCCTATGGCATATACCACGTAGTACTAAGTATTCAATTAACTTTAACAGTTGTGCCCTGTTCAGCAAGTCGCAATACAACATTCTAGAATTTTTACTCTCACTATGACTAAATTGGGGAGTGATCTTTCTATTCAATCACTTGGGGGGATTCTAAAGTTCAAAATTATTTCGTTGAATAGACTCCCTTTCATACTTAGTCATTTTTTACCACTTATTTATCTCAATTTGTTTCATTCTTTATTATTAAATTTTACCGTAAGTTATGTACCTCTTGGTTTCTTTTCGGCCTTGGCCGATTTCCACTTTGGGCCCCATGAGCTTTGTAACATTCTATTTTTTTTTTTTAACTAGTATTGCCCATTGGCTTACAATGGCTACAATAACTTTATCTGGAGAACGTAGTGTGGCATGATAAGATGAGTGGAAGACAAAATGATGGGTGTAGAAACCGGATGAATCGGCAAAAATATACCCACCCGGGCAATAGAAGAAAGGTGCTGGGGAGGGAACGTGGAATAAGAACCAGTAAAGAGGGTATGCAGCAAGCAAAAGAAGAAATGGGAAGAAAAGAAGTAATGAGGAGGTAGGAGTAAAGTGTGAAATTTTAATAAGGGTAAGGGTCACAGGGAGAAAGAAGCCTTCAATGGGAAACTTGGAGAAATACAAGGAGGTAGTTCTTACTTGTTAAGGGAAAGAATGAAGGCCAAGTACTGTTCCAAGAGTTGAATTATCATGCAAGAAAGATCATTCACAGACAAGCTAGTTACTCCTCAAAGTTGTCCATTTTCTGTTGAGGAAAACCGTTCCACATTCAGAGATCGTTTTCTATAGCTATGTTCTTACCACGAGTTGAAACGGATATAGGTATAAGGGGGGGGGGGGTGATATGCCTGGGTCAAGGGAGAACGGGATGTCATAAGAGAGAGAGAGAGAGAGATTCAGAAAATCACAGACCAGTCCGTATTTCCAGTTTCCAAGTAAAAAGAAAGATAATAAGTTGGCCAAGGCACCAGTCAACCACTGAGATACTACCGCTAGAGAGTTATTGGGTCCTTCAACTGACCACATAGCATTTCATTGTATCCCTCTCTGCTTACGGCTTACTTTTTTCCTTTTCCTACACATACACCATATAGTCAGGCCTATTTTATACACATTCTCCTCTTTCAGCATACACTTAACAACACTAAGATAAATTAAAATCATCTTTACTCACGGATAATTACTGCACTAATCTAATTGTTCAGTGGCTACTATCTACTTGACGAGGGTAGATATAGACCTTTCTGCTATGGTAAGCAGCTTTTCTAGGAAAAGGACACTCCAAAATCAAACCTTAGTTCTCTAGTCTTGGGTAGTGCCATAGCCTCTGTACCATGGTCTTCCGCTGTCTTGGATTAGAGTTCTCTTCCTTGCGGGTACACTCAGGCACACTATTTCATGTTTCCTTTTTTTTCGCTAGGTTTCTTTCCCTGTTGGAGCCCTTGGACTTTTAGCATGCTGCTTTACCAACAAGGCCTGTAGCTTAACTCTAATAGTAATAATATGTATCATTCTTACATCACGCAATTTTATCTCATAATGAACACTGTTACTGATTATTGGATAAAGAAATTCTTTCGAAAAACGATAATTAAGTGCTACACGTATTTTTTAGTAATATAAGACGAACAATATATATATATATATATATATATATATATATATATATATATATATAATATATATATATATATATATATATTAAACTTAAGTGTTAATGTTTTGGAAATGAGACTGAAGTGGGGTGTTCATTTAAGATCAGCAATTAAAGTATGAAAATGGCAATGACAATTGATTTGCTTTTAAAGCCATACCCTACAAGGGAAAGGGTCCAATGTGTTATCTCTTTGACAATCCACCCTGCTACCATTTCCAGCGGATGGTGCTACCCATTTAGAGTGAGCTTGTTAGTTTCACACCCTTGCTCTTACGATGGTATCAGCATGTCTTGACGTTCACTCATCCATATATTCACCAGACCTAAACGGCTAGACTCGGATGATTAGACGATAACGGTAAAGCGAACGTATTACTTCAGTCTATATAAACATATATACAAATATATACATGCATAAAAATACAACAACAACAACAACAACAACAAATGAAACCGTTTCCTGTCCACTGCAGGACAAAGGCTTCAGATATGTCCTTAGTCATGCCTGGTGTTACCACGCTGGCCACAGCGAAATGGTGATGGTGTGAGAATTTAGTTTGATCGTTCACAGCAAACCAACCTAGTAAGGGTGGCCTTGACTAATATAGCTTTGCTGATCAAGGCAGTACACAAACCCTTCCACCACGTTAAGGTATCGTACATACACACACATTTTTATATATCTATAGACCTTGTATATATATATATATATATATAATATATATATATATATATATATATATCATATATATATATATTCAAATAAGCCGGTCACAAGCTCTTGTCTTTGTGTGATTTCGCCTGGAGCTCTGATCCCGAGGTCGTTAAGAGAATTCAGACATTAATGTATCAAAAATATATATGGCTTATTTTAATATGAAAAAACACGTCTAAATGTGCAAAATTTATCATATATATATATATATATATATATATACTATATATATATATATATACACACACACTAGGCTCTATCCCTTTCTGACTGGAGATACCTTAGCGTAGCGAGAGGTTTTGTGTATCGCAATGATCAGCAGAGTAGAAGTAGTCAGGCCTACCCATACTAGGTTGGTTTGCTGTGAGTGATCAGACTAAAATCTTCCACCATTACCAATCACCCGTGGCCAACGCAGTGACAAAAATTAGCCAAACCACAGACTGAATAGACATGTCTGAGGCCTTTGTCCTGCAGTGGAATAGAAACGGCTGCATTTGTTGTTGTATATACAATGTATAAATATGTATGACTATATATATTCATATAATAATCATGCATGATTGTGTATGTATGTATGTAAGTATGTATGTATATATATATATATATATATATATATATATATTATATATATATATATGTTTGTGTGTGTGTGTGTGTGTGTATACTACCGTTAGTTATTGGGTCCTTTGACTGGCACAGACAATACTACATTGAATCCCTCTCTTTGGTGGTTACAGCTCATTTCATCTTTTGCAATGCACAGAATAGTCTGGCTTATTCTTTATATATTCCCATCTTTCCTCATACACTTGTCAACACTGAAATTACCTAAACAATTCTTCTTCTCTCAAGAAGTTTCCTACTGCACTGTAATTATTCAGTGGCTACTTTCCTCTTGGTAAAGGTAGAAGAGATTCTTTAGCTATGGTAAGCAGCTATTCTATGAGGCCACTCCAAAATTAAACCATTGTTCTCTAGTCTTGGGTAGTGCCATAGTCTCTGTATCACGATCTTCCACTGTCTTGGGTTAAAGATCTCTTGCTTGAGGATACGGTCTGCCACATTATTTTATTTTGTTCTTCTTCCACTTGTTATTTTGAAGTGTATATCCTCTTGTTATTTTCAAGTTTTTATAGTTTATATATCAAATGTTTTGATTTAATGTTATCATTGTTCTTAAACTTCTTGTATTTTTTTCTTATTTCTTTTCCTCACTGGGCTATTTTCCCTGTTGGAGCCCTTGGGCTTATAGCATCCTACTTTTCCAACTAGGGATGTAGCTGTGCAAGTAATAATAATAATAATAATAATAATAATAATAATAATAATAATAATAATAAGTAATAATAATAATATATCTATATCTTTATACATATACATATATATATATACATATATATATATATATAAATATATGTATGTATGTATGTATATATATATATATATATGTGTGTGTGTGTGTGTATGTATGTATGTTAATATAAACACACATATATGTATGTGTTTACTACTAAGCAATATATATATATACATATATATATATATATAATATATATATATATATATATATATATATATATATATAGTATACTATATATATATATATATATATATATATATATACTGGCAAAATGTATGTCCCTATCCTCACGCAGAACCGGAAAAACTATAGGCAAATATTAAAACCACCACTTGATGACCTTATACTCGTAAGAGAAGTACATAGGAAGTACTGACTGAAACTATGGTGATTATCGTCTCTGCAAGGGCGACCGATAATATGGTCATCATTACTTTCACTATGAGGTTACGTGAGAAAAGTTGTTATCACATGTCTCCTTCGAAGAAAAGGTTACCCGACCGTGAATATATAGAGAATGTGATTCCATAATACATCTTTAATGCATACTAAATATAATTTGGATAAACAGAAACCAAAAATATACCATACTGAAATATACTGATCTCTCCCGGTCTATTCATCCACTTTCTCCCATCCACGCGTATTTTGTATTTATGTAGCATATAATACATATGTGTGTGTGCATGTATGTATCAATCAGAGATTAGAAATGGATAGCAACTGCTCCTAAGAAGTATTTAATATCTCAGCGTTTCTTGATATTTACTTTAACATACATACAAAGCATCAAGAAATTCTAAAATTTCATACAAAGTAAGCTGACACAATAACCTTATAATGAACTGAATACCACAAACGGAAACCAAACCAAACGAAGACGACTAAGGTAATGAAATTGTGGAGGTAGCTTCTTGTTTAAAGACGAAACGAGTCATTTTACCATTGTCGACTCATGAATGTGAAGTCATGGTGGCTGGATACTTGTCCTACAATGCTAAATTTTTGCTCTCAACATCGAGTTTGCTTAATTTAGCATTAATAATATCACTGTATTCTGGGGTGGATATTCTAC
>NC_090752.1:37565245-37572745 GCF_036898095.1 Palaemon carinicauda
GGGTAACAATGACCCTGGTATAAGATATAATCCCGACATTGGTATTTCTACTCTAATATAAGAGTTAATGCTCACGTTCACTTCCTGAGTTTATCAGGCCTTCCATGAAGACTCGTATATAGACTTACGTGAGAGGTGAAAAGTAAAGAAATGGAAGGTTGATGAGGTTAGATAGCACTTTAGCTGACACGGTAGTTTTATAACTAATGGTACAGATATTCTGATCAAACCAAAATACAGTAGATGAAAAAGAGTAGACAAAAGCGTCATTACCACAAAAACAAAATCCATTACATTTACTTCTACAAATTATTTTTATTATTAATTGACTTCATACCCATTATCTCTTCACTAAACTGGCAAGACTTTAATTTGACGATAGATATTTTCCATTGCAAAATGATTTTGTGGTCGGTAAACACGTAAGTCATAAACAATTGTAATTCAGATCTGAAACATGGTTTTGGTTATGCTGTCTGCGACCATACATCTATATTCCCAATTTAATCAAAATAGACTAATTCAACGACATAAAATATAAAACAAGATCAATACAGTAACGATTTAACTATTGAGACCACAACAAAATCATCACGGATCAATCTGACCTCGGCCTGCACAACGACCTCGTTAGCGGAGTAATCACGTCACAGAGTGTAGTTACTATCGACTGTAGTTCAAAAGTGATGGCGAAGGTTAAATTCGAATCTGGTCTTTGACCTATACTTCCGATCCTGACTCATGAATGTTGATTCCCAATCAACCCAATGACTATATATTTGAAGGTTGAAATATTCACCTTCAAAGATAGTAAAAAATCATAACGCTACTAAAAATTCTAAGATTAGTTGACAAACGTAACATAAAGGGTTGCATAGATGACACCCTGAAAGATAACTTACATAATTCATCCTGATAGTAAACAGAGTTAAAAAATACAAGACAGGAAAAGTTATCGAAATCCAGTTTTACATAAACTATATGTATACATTGTATGCATCTTAGGAATGGTGTACAAAACATGATGGTGAAAATTAATTGAAAGAATAAAAAAAGATGACAGTTAAAACCAGGGGGCAAAACTGCAAGTTCTTATTGTAAGATTGATTACTAAGTACAGGAAATTTAACTAACATTAATGATTGGGATTAAACAAATAATAACCAAGAATTATAAACAAAATAGCATCAGTACTCTAATTATTCAAGTAATTAAATATGTGTACGCGTTTGTGTTTATATATATATATATATATATATACATATATATATACATTATATATATATATATATAGATAGAGAGAGAGAGAGAGAGAGAGAGAGAGAGAGAGAGAGAATCATGATCATTTAGGAAACTCGCAAACCTAGCCAGTCCTACAAGCCATCATCTCAAACAAGAGTATCTTCATAGAATAACCGAACCCGAATATGTGTGTCAAACACATAACGCAGACCATCAGGGGTACCGGTGCGTGTTTCCCGAAGAAACCCTTCTGCCACACTGGCCCCGTCAGCCATCTGTTCCTCCCTTGGGGATTTCTCATCCTTTCCTCCGTAGCATTGGCGAGGGAAACCTTGAGACTTGATAAGCCCCTAAGGATAAATAGGGGGCCCGTCTGAAGGGCCAAATGAGAGCCAATGTGATTATGTTGATGATGGCGGAAATTATGGGCAATTAGCTTTAAAAATAAAAAGAGAAATGGTCGAAAACTATAAGGTGAATAGCCTTATTTTTCCTCGCAGACGAATTACAGAAAGTGACATCGTAGTTCTCAGGAAGTAAATGAAAAAGCAATGAATTATAAAGTAAAAGTAATGAAAAACTATCATTACATGAATGGGATACAATAATTACCATGTGACGATTTAATAATGAATAAATTACAAAAGCGCCACCCAATAATATTTCTCACGAACATATATCGTTTAAAATTGATAGAACGAGAACTACAAACGCCACCACCCTTTCATTTATAGCTATACACGAAATCTACTTCATCTTACAGTTAATTTTATCAGTTGATGGGACGAGTAACCTAAAGTTTACACGTCCAAGTCAAGAGTATTAATAACAAATACGTTTAATATAAATAAAATAGGATTTAAAACTTCTATTAAAAAAGTATTCACGACTAATATACAGTATCTTTGATTTAAAAAACATATTTAGATAAAATAGTAAAAAAATTCAATTGTAAATACACTATATGTAAAATAAAAGATATTTATGTAAATATACTATGATGTGTACTGTATATGTTATAAACTTTAAGATAGTAAATGTGTATTTCATAATAAAAGATAAAAATATAACAAATATGGCAAGATGAGAGGATTTCCCCTAAGAGATAGATAATCCTTTAAAACTTAGGAAATGATAAGGGCTATATCATAGAAGAACATTACGAAAGTTTACAGCAGTCAGGGAAAACGGATTCATAAAGAAAATTCTAAACTTTGGCAACAGACGTTAAATATAGCTAACAACATCAGGGATTTGTAAAAGTTTCCTTATGCAACAGAAACCTAATACAATTAAAGCTGAGAAATTTGCTTTTGCTATTGAGAGATACAATAACAAAAATGCTTTCACAGTTACGACAGTTCAAAAATTAAAGGAAATCTCTTTTGCAGAGGGAACTAATAAACATATGCAATGTGAAGAGGATACACAGTTAAGGAAAAATGACAATATGCGCTCTCTTCTCTCTCTCTCTCTCTCTCTCTCTCTCTCCCTCTCTCTCTCTCTCTCTCTCTCTCTCGTAACGCAAATGGTAGTAAAGCTTTCACATCGCAAAATGAATGACCAGCACTCGATTCTGAACCAGGCAAAAAGCGACGAAATGGGCTTGATAACTAAAAACAGTTTACCCGCGCGTTTTCAACAAATCATATACGTAGCTGTTACTTGCAGCGAGAGAGAGAGAGAGAGAGAGAGAGAGAGAGAGAGAGAAGGGTTTCATCCCAGTGGGGGTGAGGATCTCATTTTGACGGAGCACTGTACACTCGTCTCTGTCAAAATGAGATCCTCACCCCCACGGGGATGAAACCATTCTCTCTCTCTCTCTCTCTCTCTCTCTCTCTCTCTCATACTGTTGCTGCCACACGTATGGCGTCTAATCCTTTGTAACTACACTTCCTTTACTCTTATCAAGAAGGAAACTCAGACTTCCTGGGCAGGTGTACACACAGCTTAATTATACGTTGAACACGCGCCCAGTTCTCCAGGTGTCGTTTTGATCTCAATTGGAAGGTAATAAACATTAATCTTATCATACATAACATTCTCCAACAAGTCTACCTAGTGGCTACCAAACATGGATTCATTTATAAAATGGGAAACCTTCAAAACGAAATAGAAGTTGACATCCTATCATTTGTTTTATATATCTTCTATACAAGAAAGAGTAAGTGTCTGGCTATATATTTTCTTTCCAGACAAGTTCAGTTCTCCGCGCCCCTAGGGAAGGCGGGATAGGGAGTAGTCATTCCCTGGTGAGGGGGATGCGTGTGTGTGCATATCTATCTAAATGTTTAGCCGTCATTTTTGACGGATCGCGTACATAAATTAATATATATATATATATATATATATATACATATATATATATATATTTATATATATATTTATATATATGTATATAATTTATATATATATATATATATATATATATATTACAAAATAAAAACTTTAAACTTTTCTTAAGTCCAATTAAAACCGTACATTTAAAATCAACATACTATTTTAATACGTATGTGCCTACACAATCATGAATAACAGTAACAAAAGGTCAAAACGGCAAGTCCCACAATGTGTACTGTCCAAAAAATTTCTAGGTAGTTTAACGTCCAAATTTTAGTGATACCTACAAAGATAACTAATTTAGATGGAAATACGTTTTGTTAGCTATCTTTCGTCATGGAACCACACACAGAAAACTGAAAAAAGAAGTCAAAGTCTTGCATAGAATCCTAAATATAACTAATTTTCAAGTGGAACTTTCATAAATGTCAGAAGAAAGGTCCTCAAGAAAATTAAGTAGTTTTTTTCTTCTGACAACGACTGACCGAAAACCGAAAAAATAAAAAAAAAGATCATTTGTATGACCAAATATTTGAATACATAGTCGATTTCTACCTGCGTGTAATAGCAGTAGTTTACGGCCGTCAAAATCTACAGTACATTCAAATGACTACATAATCAAAAGGAAGAAGTTTACACATTTTTCCCTTGTGTCTCACTGATATTTGTCGCGTTGTAAAGTCAACGTTTAGCATCGATACAGCTCGGGGTCAGCCTCTATTACCATTGCCCCGTATCAAAATATGCTGAGCAGAGATGAGTCAATATCTGTATTGACTCTGGGGTAGTAATGGTTTGGTACAACACGTAAGGTCACAGGGATCAGTTGGTTACCGTCTCGACCCTCTCATACGTTACCGGCATTTCTTTCCACATGAGTACCATTGTATATACAATGGAATATTAAAGATACCATATACAATACTATGTGATTAATGTCTAATATTCTACATCATTATCATTCTGGTGCAGGAGGGGGTGGTAACGATAAGGGTATTGAGTTCACTGGAACACCGAACTTATAAAATAAATATAATTATTAACTATTATCTGTAAATTAAAACAGGATGTAAAGTGCTATAACATTTCGTGAATAATTCTAACACAGAACTTTAAAATACAAATAATCGGGTCGGGGGTTCGAGTCCCGCTCAGACTCGTTAGTGCCATTAGTGTCTGTAACCTTACCATCCTTGTGAGCTAAGGTTGGGGGGTTTGGGGGAGCCTATAGGTCTATCTGCTATCAGCAGCCACTGCCTGGCTCTCCCTGGTCCTAGCTTGGGTGGATAGGAGGCTTGGGCGCTGATCATATGTATATATGGTCAGTCTCTAGGGCAATGTCATTGTCCCTTGCTTCTGCCATTCACGAGCGACCTTTAAACCTTTAAACTCTAATCTGGTTGAATCAAAAACACTTGGGAAACTGCTATAGCCTTTTCTGAATAATTATGAGAGTGAATAAAATCAAAAGATATAAAAAGGAAGCTCATCAACAAAATTTGTCTTATATTGCATGAAAACGAAATTTTCCTTATATAAAGCGAAAACGAAATTTGACCTATATTAAGTGAAAACGAAATTTGTCCTACGTTAAGTGAAAAAACACACTTACTGGGATTTTTCCAAAATATCACTAAATCACATATAATGGGGTTAAAAGCAGTATTTACCACTGTATTACATGCAACATTAATCTACGTGACATCAAATGCATTATCTCAATTAGTTCTAAGTATTATGCATTAAATTCAATTGCATGGACGCATGCGCGTGCCAGTGACTAACACGGTTGCACTAGTAATACAACTGAATTTTAACTGATGCTCATTTTTTTAATATTCTTCCCTCGTGAAAAAAGATACCTAGAGTTTATTTCACATGATATCTAGTGAAGAACTCTCTCTCTCTCTCTCTCTCTCTCTCTCTCTCTCTCTCTCTCTCTAAAAAAAATCATGGGTTTTTATTTTCGTTTCTCATACAGTAATTGGGCAGAGCTCACATCTATGTGGATAACGATGTTCAAATAATTGTTACCAAATATAATGACTTCCTGTGTACCTTGGTGGTACAATTCAGCCGAGTGCCGTTAAAATACTTATAGGCCTATGTTACAATAGCCGCTCTAAATTTCATATTAAAATAAATTTGAAAAAGCCACCGTTGAAATCTCTCTTCATAAAATTGTAAAAACAAACTAACGAACATTTCCACATCCACTAATTTACGTTGATCTTAAAAAAGGAACAAAAATAATTACATATCTACGAGACTCCTAACTATCAATGATACAGAATTCTATGGGGAAATAGTTACTAAATATAACATCTGGACTATCAATTATCTTTAAGAACTATCCTGGAATAGTATACATTGAACTTCTAAATAGTGACATCAGGAGCAAATGGAAGTGTAAACTTCTAAATCTTTTTTTTTTTTTTTTTTTTTTTTTTTTTTAATGAAATGAGCCTACTTTGTTTATATTTTTTATATTATAATAATTTTCTCAACTCTTCATTTCATAAACATCATCATTAGACAATTTTGTACTTTTTTTGAAGACTCGTTATCATAACAACTTAAAAAAACACGCAAATATTTGTCAAAATCAAACTAATTCTATCATATCAAATCCATAACCTTTTAGTTGAACAGCTGACACAAACAATCACGCATGTCAGGCAAACAAATAAATGAACAAATACATAAACATTAAGGTTGATTCCCCGTACTTCCCGCTTCCAGGGTCAAGTGGAAATTCCCTACATATCTTAAGAGCAGTTCTTTCTTGAATACATAAGCACCGAACAACATACATATGAAGTACTCACGATTCAAGAAAATATTTTTACTATGGTAGAAAACACTACATGGGAAAAAATTATTGGGAATTTCTTCATTTGGGAGTATTTGTATATAAGGAAGCAATTTGTTTATATTTCACACCCTGTGTTTATTATTATTATTATTATTATTATTATTATTATTATTATTATTATTATAAATAAAATTTCTGCCAATTTTCGGGCAAAAAATTTTCCAAAAATTTTTTCGAAAATTTCTGCCGATTTTCGGGCCGAAATTTTCGAAAAAAATTTCGGCTCGAAAATCAACCGAAATTTTCGAAAAAATTTTCGGAAACATTTTCGGCCCGAAAATCGGCAGAAATTTTCGAAAAAATTTTCGGAAAATTTTTTGCCCGAAAATCGGCAGAAATTTTATTTATAATAATAATAATAATAATAATAATAATAATAATAATAATAATAATAATCAACCAGGGTGTGCAATATAAACAAATTGCTTCCGTATATACAAATACCGCAGTAAAAAAAAAAAACAACAATAATAATAATAAACAATTATAAAAAAAACTCGTAATACTAATGATTATAATATCAATAATAAAAACATCAGTACCCCATTTACATAGGGCAAAGTCTGCCCGAACAAGGATCCATCAACGAAGAGCTTGTCATCTGTTAGATGAGTCACTGGTCTAGCACATGACCAGACTACGAGACGCGAATTACCGAATAAAGATTTTCTAGCGAATAACCGTCACTGAAGCGTTAACGCATAGTAAATCCTGATTTGTCCTCTTACGGGGGGGGGGGGGGAGATGAGCTTTGTCATAATAATGTGCAAAAGTATGAAGGGGAGGATTGATAAGCAGAGCAGTGGTAAAAAAATAAGAATAAAATAGGGAAAAATACTGATCTTGAAGTTTTGATATCAAGAAAGGTTTCATAGAGAGAGAGAGAGAGAGAGAGAGAGAGAGAGAGAGAGAGGGGGGGGGCTCAATGTTTTTAAACGCTGAACATAAGCATAAAAATATCTGCATAAGTTGTATGTCTTCGTAGCAGTTGTCGCATAACGTTCTAAGTGAAGTATAAATTTAAGAATAACTCTTCAAAAGCA
>NC_090752.1:37577745-37592745 GCF_036898095.1 Palaemon carinicauda
ACGTGTTTGGGTCTGTGCGAAGTTTCTCAAAGTAAAAATGATCAAGCCGCAAAGGGTATGAGAGACTAACAAGACATGGTTACCATGACTATCAATTGAAAAATCTTAATATAATGGATAGCCACACAGCTAAAGTATTCCTCACAAAAGACAGCCGATATCATTAATATTCGTGTCAGTTTCGTGATTTCAATGAATTAGTGCTAATCAAATTCCGCTACTAGTGTATGTAAGACTGGTATTTCAATGAAACTGTTTTCCATATTCTTCCTATAAACAGATAAATAAGAATTGAATATGCAGTAGTAGTAAGAATAAAAATATCACATAGTAGTAGTAGTAAGAATAAAAATATCACATAGTAGTAGTAGTAGTAGTAGTAGTAGTGGTAATAAAAAATAGTAGTGGTAGTAGTAGGAATAAAAATATTAGAGTAAACCATATTATTATTCAAATGTAACAAGAATACACTTCTTCAAAACAAAAGATTCTGATACAGGAAGGGGGAATTCCAGTGCAAATACCTCTGACAAAACAAAGCCACCTTTTCCTAATACCCAGTCTGGCTTCTGAACGTATCAAAATGATGGCAAATGTAAACAGGAAAATAAATTTAGTTTACAAATAATGCATAACCTTTTTCTTATATAAAAAACCTATTATATTCAAAACGTAAGAGAGGTTTCATTTTATATCGTAAACCTAGGAATGTGAGGTTATCAAGATTGCAAACACTAATCTAAAATGTTTCAGTAAACACAAACAGTTTCTGATCAAACCCGGAGGTTTATCGTCTCATCTCTCCGAAGAACAACGAACAATAGATTTCACATAAAACACATCCCAATATGTAACCCCTACAATGACAAACAGCATTCAAGTTTTGATGTAATAAAAGCCCCCCCAAAAAAATCTGTCAGCGGTAACTTAAACGAACATGAAACATCATAAAACCGTGAAACATCATAAAAAAATAGCATTTCATCTTGTAGATTTTGCAATATCACATATCAACAAATGCTCTCGCCAAAACTGCAAACAAAATAATTTGCACTCGGAACTTTGTTTGGTCTGGTTTGAGAAAATAGCCACTACACTAAACCAAAGACGCAGTTTTATCTCGTAGTGTCAAAGATAAGAGCATCCTCTGCAGTACCAATCGGCCATAAGCATCTGTTATCAATACGCAATTTTAACAAAGCATAAAGTTATTTTCCAAAACAATTTCACTGTGATTTGTGTGAAGAAACGAAAAACAACATTTCACTTGAAGCACAGCTCAAAAGTATCGCAACTACTGCAAAATACGTCCACCACTTCTACCCGTAGAAGAATACTGTTGTAGTCACCAAGACGAGTAGCTCATCTGATCCTTTCTTCGACGCTGGGGACCTCAGTCCTCACCCTGCCGTACCCTGACACTGCCTCGCCTATCCCTTATCCCACCCCGTCCCTATCCGGTGCCCGTTGCCTCTCTTTCTCATTCACCGCTGCCGACAACAATATACGAATAGGCCGCACCCTACTCCCTAACCTCCTGTATCGTTCTTTCTTTCTTTCATTCATTCTTTCTTTGTATTGATGTACGTGTGTCTTGGGTTCCCATTAACCCATTTAACTCCACAGACCTTGATTTGGCGTTTAAATGGCACCATTCGCTTTTGCAATTTCTGCCTACGGTAACAGCAAGGAGGACATTCTCAGAAGTTCCATATAAACGCAAGGATAATTTTTTCTCTAATGGTAGGAATGAGTTTGAATTTTCAAAACGCTTACGCTTTACTTTTTCGTAAAGTAAATGGCTGTTTTAAAGTACCTGTACTGACCATGGAATATACTCGTCCGATATAAAGATGATTTCGAACCGTATAGGTTATCATCAGCTTTCAACGTAAAGCTACGCCAAAATTTTCTAATAAAAAATTTCCACCAAAGTGAAAAAAAATAACTCATTGCAAAATACAATTTTAACTAAAATTCACTTATAGTGAATATCACTTTGATGATAAACAATTTACACGATTATATTTTTTTCTACCAATCTTTCAAAGCCATCAACTCTTCTTAATAACAGATGCAACTGCACGTGACAACGGCCTTCCGGCACTCCCAAAATGAGGGTAGATAAACAAAAACAAAACGAGGAAATGCGTGCAAAGGATCCCTGTGCCCAAAATGAATCTAAATAACACAGGTTTATCAAATGCATGAATCACCTCGAGTCTGCGACAGCAGCTGCGCAAAACTCCGTCACGAGATACGGCTGACATGATGAAGTTAGTTTTTATAAGCATTATAATCATTCTATTTCCTTGTTTCTAATCAAATTATAATCTACTTTTACTAATTGCTGTCCACGATTGCTGAATAAACTTACGTTTAGATATATCATATCTTCCAAATAATCCTACAAAAATTTCTATATAATATGTAATGATTCAAAAAGATTTAGTGATATTACAACAACAAATGCACCTGTTTCTAGTCCACTGTAGGACAAAGGCTTCAAACACGTCTTTAGTCATGACAGGGGTTTGGCCAGTTTTCATTACCACGCTGGCCAACTGTGAACTGGTGATGGTAGGAGATTTTTGTCTGGATTACTTACAGCAACCCAACTTATAATAGGGGGCCTTGACTAGCAGAGCTTTACTGATCATAGTGATGCACAAATCCTTTCACCACGTTAAAGTATTCCCACTCATAAAGGGTAATATTACATGATGATTTAAGTAAATATTCTATCCATTATGGTTTGTTCAAATACGTATCCACAAACTATCACTTAAAAGTCTAGCAATTAATGAAGATAGGTATATTCAACTTCCATGGCATCTTTAATAAATTTAGAATTATTCTACAACTTAGTAAAATAACCAGTGATATTAAAATAACCTAGATATAATTCACGTTAAACTTGTTGAAAAGTTCAATGAAGCTCAAGATGACTTTTATATGTATCCCTGTCACTTTCATCCAAATTCATATCCACTTTTACCTTGCAATATCTCTCTACATCTACAAATTTCTCGACTGAAATTTTAATTCAATTTGCTGTATTTTTATCAGCATGTGTATCTAGTTAACCAAAAATATAATATTTCAGTAAGGGCGTAATATTTACATACACTCCCTGTTTCAGTATTCCATAATAATGTAATAGAATATTTCAAACACAGTTTAATGTACTCAGTAACTTTCAGGATTGAGAATTTAAAGAGTTGGTTTAATGGCATTTAAACCTTCGATACATTCCTAACAAGGCCAAGACGATACTACGCTAAGAAACACAAAAAAATTATTTAAACGATGAATGACCTAAATATACAAAAAGATACGACGGAGTAAGTCACAATTCTTTATAACCAGGTGTCTTATAAACTCCGAGAATTCAGTAAACGTTCATGATGATATAGTCCTCTAACGTACAAGTTTGTTACGTTAACAAGAAGTTCCTGACAATAACATTAAAAAAAACATGCTAAACTATACCCTACGTCATAATATGTAATCCTTTGCATGAGACGTGTAAGTACACTTCCAATCCGCTATATAAGAAAAAAAATCACCTACCGTCTTTAATAAATCATATGTAAATGTGAAAAAAAATAATCATTTAATAAATAAGGCTATATAGAAAATATAGAAATAATTCGTTATGCTATATTTTTGATTTCCAGTTACGCATATCATTCGAAGTAGGTATATCTACATACTATAAACTACATGCTTTTAACCAAAATAAATATATAAAGATTTAAAAAGACAAAAAACACTAAATTTAAGCAAACAAATTATAGGTTATTGAATAATGACGCAAACTGCTAAAATATTAACTTCTAATAATAATAATAATAATAATAATAACAATAATAATAATAATAATAATAATAATAATAATAATAATAATAATCCGTCTGCACGTGGCCTTGCATACGTTAACTACTGACTAAGAGCCCCTTTGACATTTTCTCTAAGAGCCTAAACTAAGCTTGATTATTCCATTCCATACTCATTCAATATTCATCAGTGATCTTCAACCGTCAAGCCCACTTCGTAGGGGGAAGGGGTACTGCAGGCACCCGTATGGCCCTTTCCAACTTCTTTTCACATGGTCACTTACCCTGTCTTGGCACTGAGACTTGCTCAATCAATGTATTCAGTATGGGACTTCTTAGTAAGCTCACGTATTTTTTTTAGAAGAAATAATAGTTTTATTCACTTACGATAAAGATATATTAACCTTCGGAAAAATAAGTAATTCCAAATACAAGCAATTAAAGGATAAATAGAACCGGGTGGAAGTATGTAATTGATATATATATATATATATATATATATATATATATATATATATATATATATATATATATATATATATACATACATACATACATACATACATACATATATATATATATATATATATATATATATTATTAAATGCTAAGCTACAACCCTAGTTGGAAAAGCAGGATGCTATAAGCCCAGGGGCCCCAACAGGGAAAATAGCCCAGTGAGGAAAGGAAATAAGGAAAAATAAAATATTTTAGGAATAGTAACAATATTCAAATAAATATTTACTATTCAAACTATAAAAACTTTAAGAGAACAAGAGGAAGAGGAACTAGATAGAAAAGTGTGCCCGAGTGTACCCTCAAGCAAGAGAACTCTAACCCAAGGCAGTGTAAGACCATGGTACAGAGGCTATGGCACTACCCAAGAAGAGAGAACAATGGTTTGATTTTGGAGTGTCCTTCTCCTAGAAGAGCTGCTTACCATAGCTAAAGAGTCTCTTCTACCCTTACCAAGAGGAAAGTAGCCACTGAACAATTAGTGCAGTAGTTAACCCCTTGGGTGAAGAAGAATCGTTTGGCAATCTCAGTGTTGTCAGGTGTATGAGGACAGAGGAGAATCTGTAAAGGATAGGCCAGACTATTCGGTGTCTGTGTAGGCAAAGGGAAAGAACCGTAACCAGAAAGAAGGGTCCTATGTAGTACTGTCTGGCCAGTCAAAGGACCCCATAACTCTCTAGCGGTAGTATCTCAACGGGCGGCTGGTGCCCAGGCCAACCTACTACCTATATATATGAGAGAGAGAGAGAGAGAGAGAGAGAGAGAGAGAGAGAGAGAGAGAGAGAGAGAGAGAGAGAGAGAGAGAGAGTGTGTGTGTTCTCCACGCGCAGTTTTACCTTGAAATGAGTGCCTACAGAAGGAATTAGTTTTACGGCTCTTAGAAAATCTATTGAAGAGTATATAGTTTTGTATTATTCTACACAACATTTTAGACTATAAATAATCACACAAAACAATAATTCACAGAAGGATAAAGGGTCATTTCGTGACTCATTTTGTAACTGGCGTACAGGTAATTTCGTACATGAAGCACAACTAATTGGTGTAACTGAAGTACATGAAGTATGACTCAAATGCGTAATACTGTCTCATAAAACGCCAGTCTTATATTAAATTGATAAAAGGTATTTCCATTTTTCAAAACATCATCATTTGCGTTACAAGGAATGTTTTTCAGAATATTCATTGTCAAACGTTTGATGATTCTCACTTGTTCTTGACGCCACTTTATGATTATTTCATCATTTTCAATGTTGATAACAATTACCATGGGAGTATTAAATAAAATCAAACAAATCACAATATATATATATAAATATATATATATATATATATATATATATATATATATATATATATATATATATATATATATATATATATATATATATATATATATATATATATATATCTATATATATATATATATAAATATATATATATATATATATATATATATATATATATATATATATATATATTCAATAGCTTCAAAAGAGTCCACTGATAATAAATCGCAAAAAATTCATATTGAAAAAACATTCCACCTTTTTTTTTTAGCCCAAGTTCAACACGATATTCACGCTTGCTAAGCATTCAGTCACAACACCACCTTCTACATGAAATTTCATTATCGAAACAAATAAAAAAGGTATAACGAATTAGTTATAACTATCATAAAAAGAAGAGAACACACGACACTAATCCTTCACGGTAAAATGCAGGGATAAAACTACACTTGCACTTTTACTCTCCTCTCCCTCTGTCCCAACGTTGTTGACGCTTTGCTCGGGATGTGACGAAGCATTCGACACTCCTGCTCACTTCCACTTTATCCCAGGAGGCGGCAAAATGAGAAGCATGTCAGCCATGCTTCCTCATTCCTCTCATTTGCACTCATTCTGCCGAACTACCTCGGGTGCAGAAAGCTGTACATGCGATGATTTAATCATGTCAAGAATATATATATATATATATATATATATAATATATATATATATATATATATATATATATATATATATATATATATATATATATATATATATATATATATATGTAATGAACATTATTACGTGGCATTTTTACTTTATTTACAATCTACGCACTTCTTTTGGCTAATAATATCAATAATAATAATGAACCACCACGGTATTATAACGCATTACTCATTAATACATACATACTGTATATATAAATACATATATATTTACATCTATCTATCTATCTATCTATCTATCTATCTATATATATATATACAGTATATATATATATACAGTATGTATATATATATATATATATATATATATATATATATATATACAGTATATATATATATATATATATATATATATATATATATATATATACAGTATATATATATATATATATATATATATATATACAGTATATATATATATATATATATATATATATATATATATATATATACAGTATATATATATATATATATATATATATATATATATATATATATATGTGTGTGTGTGTGTGTGTGTGTGTACACAATTAACATTATTCTGTGGCCATTTGAACTTTCTTTGCAAGAAATTGCGCAAGTTTTTGAATAATAATATCATTATTATCAATAAATATAATGAACCACCAGGATGTGTTACAAAGCATTACTCACATCACAATCAATCTTCTTTTTCTTTTGTTTCTTCGGATGTAAACAGAGGCCGGATGTGCAACTAGGCATGAGTCACCCCCTGCTAATAAGGGCCTTTGTTTGGAACGTGCCATCCTAATTTTTCAAGGAATTCACGCTCTCAAACGTTCATTGCAAACAAGTGAGTAAGAACTGTTGGTAGGAAAACACCCGTTTGAAACGTACCGGCATGATCTATGCCTGCGAAACGTTGTCGTCGTTGCAAAAGAACTATTCAAGAAGCAACTGGGCGGATACATGTAACAAGCGTTGTAATATTCATGTTCTGATACAATTCAAGAAGAAAGAGGTTACAAGCATTTTTAGACCACAGCAGGGTACAAAGGTTGTTGAAGAAACATTCTGGCAGCCTTCAAGCTGAGAAACGTTGTGGAAGGGATGAAACATTTTTGCAGCCTTCAAGCTGAGAAACGTTGTGGAGGGGATGAAACATTTTGGCAGCCTTCAAGCTGAGAAACGTTGTGAAAGGGAAGAAACATTTTGGCAGCCTTCAAGCTGAGAAACGTCATGGAAAGGAAGAAACATTTTTGCAGCCTTCAAGCTGAGAAACGTTGAGGAAGGGAAGAAACATTTTGGCAGCCTTCAAGCTGAGAAACGTTGTGGAAGAGAAGAAACATTTTTGCAGCCTTCAAGCTGAGAAACGTTGAGGAAGGGATGAAACATTTTTGCAGCCTTCAAGCTGAGAAACGTTGAGGAAGGGAAGAAACATTTTTGCAGCCTTCAAGCTGAGAAACGTTGAGGAAGGGATGAAACATTTTTGCAGCCTTCAAGCTGAGAAACGTTGTGGAAGGAATGAAACATTTTGGCAGCCTTCAAGCTGAGAAACGTTGAGGAAGGGAAGAAACATTTGGCAGCCTTCAAGCTGAGAAACGTTGTGGAAGAGAAGAAACATTTTTGCAGCCTTCAAGCTGAGAAACGTTGTGGAAGGGAATAAACATTTTTGCAGCCTTCAAGCTGAGAAACGTTGAGGAAGGGAAGAAACATTTTTGCAGCCTTCAAGCTGAGAAACGTTGAGGAAGGGATGAAACATTTTTGCAGCCTTCAAGCTGAGAAACGTTGTGGAAGGGAAAAAACATTTGGCAGCCTTCAAGCTGAGAAACGTTGAGGAAGGGAAGAAACATTTTGGCAGCCTTCAAGCTGAGAAACGTTGTGGAAGGGAAAAAACATTTGGCAGCCTTCAAGCTGAGAAACGTTGAGGAAGGGAAGAAACATTTTGGCAGCCTTCAAGCTGAGAAACGTTGTGGAAGAGAAGAAACATTTTTGCAGCCTTCAAGCTGAGAAACGTTGAGGAAGGGAAGAAACATTTTTGCAGCCTTCAAGCTGAGAAACGTTGAGGAAGGGATGAAACATTTTTGCAGCCTTCAAGCTGAGAAACGTTGTGGAAGGGAAAAAACATTTGGCAGCCTTCAAGCTGAGAAACGTTGAGGAAGGGAAGAAACATTTTTGCAGCCTTCAAGCTGAGAAACGTTGTGGAAGAGAAGAAACATTTTTGCAGCCTTCAAGCTGAGAAACGTTGAGGAAGGGAAGAAACATTTTTGCAGCCTTCAAGCTGAGAAACGTTGAGGAAGGGAAGAAACATTTTTGCAGCCTTCAAGCTGAGAAACGTTGAGGAAGGGAAGAAACATTTTTGCAGCCTTCAAGCTGAGAAACGTTGTGGAAGAGAAGAAACATTTTTGCAGCCTTCAAGCTGAGAAACGTTGAGGAAGGGAAGAAACATTTTGGCAGCCTTCAAGCTGAGAAACGTTGTGGAAGAGAAGAAACATTTTTGCAGCCTTCAAGCTGAGAAACGTTGAGGAAGGGAAGAAACATTTTTGCAGCCTTCAAGCTGAGAAACGTTGAGGAAGGGAAGAAACATTTTGGCAGCCTTCAAGCTGAGAAACGTTGTGGAAGAGAAGAAACATTTTTGCAGCCTTCAAGCTGAGAAACGTTGAGGAAGGGAAGAAACATTTTTGCAGCCTTCAAGCTGAGAAACGTTGTGGAAGAGAAGAAACCTTTTTGCAGCCTTCAAGCTGAGAAACGTTGAGGAAGGGAAGAAACATTTTTGCAGCCTTCAAGCTGAGAAACGTTGTGGAAGAGAAGAAACATTTTTGCAGCCTTCAAGCTGAGAAACGTTGAGGAAGGGAAGAAACATTTTTGCAGCCTTCAAGCTGAGAAACGTTGAGGAAGGGAAGAAACATTTTGGCAGCCTTCAAGCTGAGAAACGTTGTGGAAGGGAAAAAACATTTGGCAGCCTTCAAGCTGAGAAACGTTGAGGAAGGGAAGAAACATTTTGGCAGCCTTCAAGCTGAGAAACGTTGTGGAAGGGAAAAAACATTTGGCAGCCTTCAAGCTGAGAAACGTTGAGGAAGGGAAGAAACATTTTGGCAGCCTTCAAGGAGAGAAACGTTGTGGCATTATATGAGCTGAGAAACGTTAAAACACTCACATAAAGAATGTTGTGGCACATGATAAACACCATAAATGTTGTGAAAGAAACGTTCTGGTATCATTTATGTGATGAACGTTATAAATAACGTAAAAGAAACTTTCTGGTAGCCTATAAGCTGAGAAACGTTCAAAAAGTTGAAGAAGGAACGTTTTGAAATTATCCAAACAATGAAAAGTTACTAACGTTCCAAAAGGAGCGTACTGGACGGAACGTTCCAGCAGCAGTTATGCGGAAGAAGTTTAAACGTACTGAGAACGTAATGTTCAGGCATCATTTCCACTGAGAATATTCTTAAAAGTTTGTCTGTAATCGATAAAGAAATATCATAATATCTGTAAAACTTCAGAGCAAATAAGGGTTCAACATGTAACGCTATTCATGTAAGGTTTAAACACGTTGTTTCTATATCCACTCGTAAGGTGAAATTATATATACTTGTACAGACTTTGTATTTTTATGGAAAAGGGAACATATACTTTTACAAATGTTACCTTGGCCATGCAAAGAGAACTTTACATTCGGAAAAAAATTAAGAGGAAGGAAATAAACAAACAAAACATGAATAAATTTAGATGTATTGTCTGGACAAATTAAATAAATTCGGTTCAATTAGCATCATCATCAATGCAACTTTAGTTAATTTTGAATTCACGAGCTAAGAGACAGACAGCCCTTTTCCTTTGACTTCCTTCAACCAAGTATTTTTATACCCAGCGTGTTTTTGTCATGAAGACCAAAGCCTAAAACACAAACTTTGATTATTTACAGGGTTAACACCTAAGAAGATAGTCTCTACAGCAAATATAAATACAAATTATCTATTAGCTTGATTGGCAAGTGTAATACTAGTATTTTACACACCAATGGCTAAGGTAATTGACAAAACAATCAAATAAAAATACCAGTGACTATTCCTGACCTGAAAAAAAAAAAATCTTTATAAATGAAAACATTTACCAACTGGATTAGGACACCAACTAAATGACAGCTCACTCGTTACGCAAAGAATATAAAACAAGTGTATTACATGTATGCCACGAATGCAAGAATAATCAGATTTAAACTGTTTATCAACAGACTTCATAATAAAGAATAATAATCCACAAAAATGCATGACCCATTTATGTCAAGTTAACTTCATTTAACCCAGTCAGTGGGGGGGGGGGAGCCTGTCCAACCTGCTGCCGGTCTCAAGCCAGGATAAATGGAGAAAGTTGGTAACTGGTCTAGCCATTCGAATGTGAAAACTGTGACAAAAACTCTAAATAATGAATCTCGAGTCAATATTGGAATGCGATAGGGCTAGTCCGTACCCCGCAAACACACTACACTTACAGTATCCTCTGATAGCAGTGAGAAATATGCAAAGGGTACCACAGAAGTCACGACGCAGGTTAAAGAGGTTAGGGCGTAAGGATTGGAAAAACAAAGCAAAGATGGGAATTGGAAATTGTAATGTCAGTAGCCTCACAGAAGAGGGAATAGAGTAGGTTCGTGCCATGATGCAGAGAAGGAAAATTATTAGACAAAATGGAAAGGCGAAAAGTGCTAGAAAGCTTGGGGAAGAATATAAAGTTTACTACACAGGGGAAGATAGATGCAGAAACGGGGTAGGAATTATCCTCCATCCAGATTAGTAGGAGATTGTCACAAATGTCCAGCGTTTCAGTGACAGGCTCATGGGCTTAGTTTGTGAAAGCGATAGAGTATGGCATAATATCATCTCGGCATACGCAGCTCAAAAAGGGTATATCGAAGAGGAGGAGGCATTTAGAGAGAAATTAGATTATTATATAGAAAGAGTCCCAAGACGTAAACTTTTAGTATTATTTGGAGAAATTAATGTCTATCTAGATGAGAGTTCTGATTTATTATTAAAGGGAGATTAAACAGCACGAACATTCAAACTAGACCCCTACAGAGCTTGTCAAATAAATTAGGAAAAGAAATGATAATACTAAATATATTATAAATTATATTGCTAAAAAATAAATTATGAGATAATTCTATGATAAATCTAAATTTATATTTCATCAATCAAGTCTACGCTTCTTAAAAACATTAAAATCCTAAAAGAAGACATTCTCAGAATCCTATAAAATGTCAGATATTGTTAACTGAGCAGAACATAAATCTTTTTGTCTTTTAAAAACCCATCTTCAGAAACATGTCAATCTTGTATGACCAATATGCAATCTTGCTAAAATTATGTCAGATTTTTTTTTGTCTTCCTGGTCTGATGATTCCCATGGAGAAACGATTGGTTTTGTTTGTTTTGATTTATTATTTTCATATTCGTTATTTCAAAGACAAAATATTGGGAGATTGAGGCATTCCCTGAGGACGTTGGCCCCCTTCAGGGCCCTGATCCAAGTGCATTCTTGTTCCTTGTCGTTATAGACACTTTGTCATCTGAATTGAGTAATAACCAAGAATTGTAGGAACTGGTGTTTTCGAATGATTTAGTCGTTATAGCAATCACTGAAGAACTACAATAAAGGGTTCAAGCATGGAAAAAAAAAACGAAAAGGAAAGGACTGAAGGTGAACATTGGAAAAAGAACTAATAATTAATAGTAGAGAAGAAACGGAAGTGGAAGATAGTACAGTGTTAAGACAGAACAATGAGTTTAACTACTTGGGATCAATAATAACATGGAGAGAAGTAACTTGAGTTTCTCTACATAACAAAATGCCATCAAGGCTCAAAATGAAGGTTTATAAGACAGTTACCAGGACCGTACTATTATATGGGGCAGAAACTTGGGCACTTGAGAGGAAAGAGGAGGGACTGTTGGAAAGGACCGAGATGAGGGTGGCGAGATGGGCTGCTGAAATATTCCTACTACAAAGTAGGAAGAGTCAAGCGATAAGAATGTATGGTGTATTTAATGTAAAAAGAAGAGGCTAGGGAAGTTCGTCTGAAA
This sequence comes from Palaemon carinicauda, assembly GCF_036898095.1. NCBI lineage: Eukaryota > Metazoa > Arthropoda > Malacostraca > Decapoda > Palaemonidae > Palaemon > Palaemon carinicauda. Next base: position 37,590,147 of record NC_090752.1, read on the forward strand.
TACTAAGCCCTGCAATAAGAAGGTAGGAGATGCAACCAATCTAGAGAGCTAAGAACCTGCCAGTGATGGGCAGGAGGAGTGTGGATCAGATGGATGGTTGTATAGTAAGAAGTCATAAGGGCGAGATGAAACTGGAGGAAGAAGATGAAAGGAATGGAAATAATAGAGAAAGTTGACTGGAGCGACCAACCCTGCTATACAGTGGGGCTAATAAGGTCCAAACTAGAAGAAGAAGAGAAGGAAGTAACTTCATTTAACTTCCTCTTCAAGAGTATAGCAAGAGTAAACTGCACCAAAGTGTAGACGAAGATAATAATAAAATCATAGCTTTACAGTAATATATCTGTCCCTGTAAACTAAACACAAGCCAGGAAAGCGAATGAAACCTCTTAAGATGAAACACAATACTAGGAAACCATGTAAAAAAAAAAAAAAAAAAAAAAAAAAAAAAAAAAAAAAAAAAGGATACGAGTTACGACAATAAAAGACTGCATGGACGCAGCGGTAACAAAAAATAAATATGTTGAAAACGACGCATTCTTCCAAGATTACAACAATTACGTTGTTAATAACGGTGGCTATTATCAAACTATTTAAATGCTATATTGAAACTCATAGAATAGTGGGAATATTCCCAAATTTGAAATAGATTAAATCTATCTCAGCAGCAATGTGGAATTATGTGTATGATTATAACTATGAAATAGATCCTGGGAAAATAATTTTTTATTATTTTTAAGAAGTTAAACCACTGCGCGGATAATTTCCATAGCACTGCTAGTAATAATAATTATAATAATAAGAGAGTTGTTATTCTATCTAGTCCTAATTCTTTAGAGCTTACTGGGCCAAGAAATCTCTCTCTCTCTCTCTCTCTCTCTCTCTCTCTCTCTCTCTCTCTCTCTCTCTCTCTCTCTCTCTCTCTCTCTCTCGTGAAAAGTAAAGCCTAGTTTATTACAGCAAGGAAGAGGACAACGACCCCACGATACCTCCTGATGAACACTTGTGTCGTTATTAGTCAATAATTTCACTTGAAATTGTCCCGATGGTTTCTGAACATGCTTATTGCCAATTGGTTCGTGTTATGAAAGAGATTTTACACAAGTTAAAAAATATAAGAGCACATCAACCATAATAACAATAAAAATAATACTAATAATAATAATAACTATAGTACTAATAATAGTAACAATAATAAAAGTTGTAGAATTATCAGTAGTAACAAAAATAAACTAGAGGGGCACTCAATAGAGCGCAGACCTCCGCCAGGCCAGCTTATTTCTCAACCTTGTGGACTGATTTTGGACGTTATGTTCATCCGTGACCTTGACCTTTGACCTTTCAAAATTTAATAATTTCCAGCTTTTTACATAGCAGTTTAAAATCCCTGCAAATTTCATTATTTTACAACTAAAATTGTGGCCGTATGGTTGATGACCTAAACTTGACATTTTTCTTGACCTTGACCTTGGACTCTATCTTCACCTTCGACCTTAACATGTATTAATTGGCGTAGATTTTCATAAACTCGAATATGAACCAAGTTTGAAGTCTCTGTGACAACGATGTCCAAACTTATGGCTGATTACGTGAATTGGACCTTTTGCTTGATCGTGACCTTTACCTTTGACCTTGACCTTCCAAAATTAATTATTTCCAGCTTTTTACATAACAGTTAATCCCTGCAAGTTTCATTACTCTGCGATTAAAACTGTGGCTAGGAAGCTGTTCACAAACAAACACAAATAATCACACACAAACTGTGTGTACAACATAACCTTCCCACTTCGTTGGCGGAGGTAATAATAACAACAGTGAGGTAATACACTTACACATTTTTAGTTCTTGTAAATCAGTATTCTCAATAATAATAATAATAATAATAATAATAATAATAATAATAATTATTATTATTATTATTATTATTATTATTATTATTATTTTCATTATTATTTCTATTTTAACAACATATAAACACCATATAAGGAAACCACAAAGATTCATTTTGGCGACCTAATAAAAAACTGCTTTCTCGAGTAGCCTTGTTTGTTATGATCTTAACTCCACCTTGCACAGTGGTCGGCATTGCTACAGTATTTATTCTTGTCTGAAGAAACAATTCATATCTCATATTCAACAAGCATTACTGAACATAAACACACAAAAGAAGATTTCAAGAAATCTACCAAAAAAGTTTGTGCCTAACACTGTTATCAGACAAACACATTAAAAGACAAATAAAGTGGAGCTATAGTCCATTTCTTTTAGCGATGCATGTTTGCACCGACTCGCAGCGATGCCCTTTTAGCTCGGAAAAGTTTCCGGATCGCTGATTGGTTGGACAACATAATTCTAACCAATCAGCGATCAGGAAACTTTTCCGAGCTAAAAGGGCACCGCTGCGAGTCGGTGCAAATATGCATCGCTAAAAAAAATGGACTACAGATTATATTCTCCTCGTTGAAGGTTATAAATTAGACATTACCTTTACCAAAGAATAAACTGAAAATGAATAAGGGTTACCCGAGGTGATTTTATTGAATTTATGAAAAAAAAAATGATAATACGGTCCTTGACAGAGAAGTTATTAATTTAGGGT
>NC_090752.1:37597745-37600245 GCF_036898095.1 Palaemon carinicauda
AAAAAATCTTCTAATGCAAGGGGTGTGGGAGCTAAAAAGAGGTCAAAGATCTTCTAATGCAAGGGGTGTGGGAGCTAAAAAGAGGTCAAAGAACTTCTAATGCAAGGGGTGTGGGACCTAAAATGAGGTCAAAGATCTTCTAATGCAAGGGGTGTGGGAGCTAAAAAGAGGTCAAAGAACTTCTAATGCAAGGGGTGTGGGAGCTAAAAAGAGGTCAAAGAACTTCAAATGCAAGGGGTGTGGGAGCTAAAAAGAGGTCAAAGAACTTCTAATGCAAGGGGTGGGGGAGCTAAAAAGAGATCAAAGAACTTCTAATGCAAGGGGTGTGGGAGCTAAAAAGAGGCCAAAGAACTTCTAATGCAAGGGTGTGGGAGCTAAAAAGAGGTCAAAAAACTTCTAATGCAAGGGGTGGGGGAGCTAAAAAGAGGTCAAAGAACTTCTAATGCAAGGGGTGTGGGAGCTAAAAAGAGGTAAAAAATCTTCTAATGCAAGGGGTGTGGGAGCAAAAAAGAGGTCAAAGAACTTCTAATGCAAGGGGTGTGGGAGCAAAAAAGAGGTCAAAGAACTTCTAATGCAAGGGGTGTGGGAGCTAAAAAGAGGTCAAAGAACTTCTAATGCAAGGGGTGTGGGAGCAAAAAAGAGGTCAAAGAACTTCTAATGCAAGGGGTGTGGGAGCTAAAAAGATGTCAAAGTACTTCTAATGCAAGGGATGTGTGAGCTAAAAAGAGGTCAAAGAACCTCTAATGCAAGGGGTGTGGGAGCTGAAAAAAGGTCAAAGAACTTCTAATGCAAGGGGTGGGGGAGCTAAAAAGAGGTCAAAGAACTTCTAATGCAAGGGGTGTGGGAGCTAAAAAGAGGTCAAAGATCTTCTAATGCAAGGGGTGGGGGAGCTAAAAAGAGGTCAAAGAACTTCTAATGCAAGGGGTGGGGGAGCTAAAAAGAGGTCAAAGACCTAATGCAAGGGGTGTGGGAGCTAAAAAGAGGTCAAAGAACTTCTAATGCATGGGGTGGGGGAGCTAAACAGATGTCAAAGAACTTCTAATGCAAGGGGTGTGGGAGCTAAAAAGAGGTCAAAGATCTTCTAATGCAAGGGGTGTGGGAGCTAAAAAGAGGTCAAAGAACTTCTAATGCAAGGGGTGTGGGACCTAAAATGAGGTCAAAGATCTTCTAATGCAAGGGGTGTGGGAGCTAAAAAGAGGTCAAAGAACTTCTAATGCAAGGGGTGTGGGAGCTAAAAAGAGGTCAAAGAACTTCAAATGCAAGGGGTGTGGGAGCTAAAAAGAGGTCAAAGAACTTCTAATGCAAGGGGTGGGGGAGCTAAAAAGAGATCAAAGAACTTCTAATGCAAGGGGTGTGGGAGCTAAAAAGAGGCCAAAGAACTTCTAATGCAAGGGTGTGGGAGCTAAAAAGAGGTCAAAAAACTTCTAATGCAAGGGGTGGGGGAGCTAAAAAGAGGTCAAAGAACTTCTAATGCAAGGGGTGTGGGAGCTAAAAAGAGGTCAAAAATCTTCTAATGCAAGGGGTGTGGGAGCTAAAAAGAGGTCAAAGAACTTCTAATGCAAGGGGTGTGGGAGCAAAAAAGAGGTCAAAGAACTTCTAATGCAAGGGGTGTGGGACCTAAAATGAGGTCAAAGATCTTCTAATGCAAGGGGTGTGGGAGCTAAAAAGAGGTCAAAGAACTTCTAATGCAAGGGGTGTGGGAGCTAAAAAGAGGTCAAAGAACTTCAAATGCAAGGGGTGTGGGAGCTAAAAAGAGGTCAAAGAACTTCTAATGCAAAGGGTGGGGGAGCTAAAAAGAGATCAAAGAACTTCTAATGCAAGGGGTGTGGGAGCTAAAAAGAGGCCAAAGAACTTCTAATGCAAGGGTGTGGGAGCTAAAAAGAGGTCAAAAAACTTCTAATGCAAGGGGTGGGGGAGCTAAAAAGAGGTCAAAGAACTTCTAATGCAAGGGGTGTGGGAGCTAAAAAGAGGTCAAAAATCTTCTAATGCAAGGGGTGTGGGAGCTAAAAAGAGGTCAAAGAACTTCTAATGCAAGGGGTGTGGGAGCAAAAAAGAGGTCAAAGAACTTCTAATGCAAGGGGTGTGGGAGCTAAAAAGATGTCAAAGTACTTCTAATGCAAGGGGTGTGTGAGCTAAAAAGAGGTCAAAGAACCTCTAATGCAAGGGGTGTGGGAGCTGAAAAAAGGTCAAAGAACTTCTAATGCAAGGGGTGGGGGAGCTAAAAAGAGGTCAAAGAACTTCTAATGCAAGGGGTGTGGGAGCTAAAAAGAGGTCAAAGATCTTCTAATGCAAGGGGTGGGGGAGCTAAAAAGAGGTCAAAGAACTTCTAATGCAAGGGGTGGGGGAGCTAAAAAGAGGTCAAAGACCTAATGCAAGGGGTGTGGGAGCTAAAAAGAGGTCAAAGAACTTCTAATGAAAGGGGTGGGGGAGCTAAACAGATGTCAAAGAACTTCTAATGCAAGGGGTGTGGGAGCTAAAAAGAGGTCAAAGAACTTCTAAT
>NC_090752.1:37610245-37612745 GCF_036898095.1 Palaemon carinicauda
AGTGGGCTAACCATGGACCACTTTTCTCTTCCACTTACCTCCGTGTTCATTCTCCTCTCCCTCTACTCCTGATGTCTTTCCTCTTCATTCCTTTCGCCTTCGAAACCCCACAGGACAGGAAGGGATTCACTGAAGACACACGCTTCCACGAGAAAATAGGTTAATCCCCCGAGAATACATCTCACGATACACCTGTTTCACTGTTTACCACTGTCACTGGCGTTCCAACAATGTAAGACGTGTAAACAAACGGCTTAGGGAGCCCGAACGCGAATGCAGAAGGGATCTCTTTTAAACGTAATTTGTTTTTTTTTTTCGGGGACATTTGTATAATGAACAACACTTTAAGTATTCCAAATAACTATTTAATATACACATTACATCATATTAAAAGAATATATTAAAAAAAATGGAAGTTTCTCTATAACCCATATACAGTAAAAATAAGTTGAAAACAGTTACGTGTACTTGTAACCTATAAGAATTATTCTCTTGAATTTTTACTTTATCGTTAGACTAGCTATATCTACAATGGAACGAGAAACGGAATTTCATGAAATATAAGTAATCTGAATAAACCAACTTATGACGTTTCATCTACTTTCCATTCCTTTCACCACCTACGAATCGTGAAGTCAACAAAGATCTCAAGACCCCAGTCTCTTCTATGAAGCATCAATGCATCATACGTATTAGGTGTCTCGTTTTCTTACTATGCAATTTTTATATCAGTTACTTTCTACAATGTTTCATGTTTAAAACACAAATATCTGTGTGACGTAAACACATCATATATATATATATATATATATATATATATATATATATATATATATATATATATATAAAATGTGTGTGTGTGTATATATATATATATATATATATATATATATATATATATATATATAATGTGTGTGTATATATATATATATATATATATATATATATATATATATATATATATATATATATATATATATACATACATATATATATATATATATATATATATATATATATATATATATATATATATATATATATATATATAATTTCCTCCTACGCAAAGGCCTGGGTTAGATTTCGCCAGTCGTCTCTATCTTGAGCTTTTAATTCAGTACTTCTCCATTCATCATCTACTTCGCACTCCATTGTCCTCATCCATGTAGACCTGGGCTTCCAACTCTTCTAGTGCCTTGTGGAGCCCAGCTGAACGTTTTGTGAACTAATTTCTCTTGGGGAGTGCGAAAAGCATGCCCAAACCAACCCATCTACCGCTCATCATGATCTCATCAACATATGGCACTCGAATAATCACTCTTATAGTTTCTTTTTTTAATCCTGTCCTGCCATTTTGTTCCTGATATCCTTCTGAGGGTTTTGTTCTCAAATCTACTGAATCTATTGGAGATTGTTTTATTGTTATACCATGACTCATGTCCATAAAGTAACACCAATCTCACTAAACTGATATATAGTCTGATTTTAATCAATAATTCCAGACGATTTGATTTCCAACTTTTCTTATACTAGTCATTGTCTGATTTGCTTTTTTCAATCTTTCACTAAACTCTAATTCCATTGGAGATCATAGTTCCTGAATATTTTAATGATTCTAACTCATTAATCTTTTCTCCTTCCAATGATATTTCATCTTCCATTGCCTACTTCGTTCTCATTATCTCTGTCTTTGTTCAATATATTTTCAGCCCAACCTCGTGTGATATATATATATATATATATATATATATATATATATATATATATATATATATATATATATATAATTTCGACAAGCAAATAACATGATCTCCCGAGTTCCAAACTCACCTGTTACTTTTACATAAGTTTGTTATACTTGAATAATACCCGAGCTCTGAGAAATCATGCAACTCCCAGATGGCAATATACATCTATATATATATATATATATATATATATATATATATATATATATATATATATATACAGTATATATATATATATATATATATATATATATATATATATATATATATATATATATATATATATATATATATACGGAAAAAACATTGAATATTCAAAGGTCTCTTACGTACACTCAAAACAAACTGAGTAATCATTTATCAAGAACTATTCAGATACAACCTCTTACTTCGATTCTTAGTCAGGGATTACGAGAGAACTATGTAAGAAATACTGGTGATAGAAATAATACACACTAGAAAAATAAATATATTCTATAAAAATTTACAACATTAATACAGAAAAAATTATCACCAAAATGAATCACTAAAAATATGAACTCTGAACAAAACCGTAGACTAAGACATGAAAAAGATACCTGTTTCACTGGAAATTAATTCATAAGAATATTTAATCTTGATAATTAATGGAAATAGATAATACTTTAACACTTTAATAATTAAACACTTAAAGAAATTTACATAAAAGTAATTGATACGCTTACGTGTTTTAGCTCACACGAGGTTTCCGAACAGATATAAATATAAATTAT
>NC_090752.1:37617745-37635245 GCF_036898095.1 Palaemon carinicauda
TAACTTTATTACCGAAACATCGAGTATATATACACACTAGGTCCCGGTAAGGTCACAAAATACAAACATGCTATTTCTTGTCAAAGCGGCAACCAGTTCTGTTAACAGTGAACAATGAAGTAGGCAGACAGGTTAATACAAGTTGTTGTCAGTGTGAGGGGAGAGCGAAGATACAAAGGATAATATATAAAAAAAGAGAAATGTCGTTACTATGTATGATTGTGTGACACACGGGTGATACATGGCTCCCCCCGTAAAAATGACATACAGTAGGCCCCCGCCATACGACATTAATCTGTTCCGGAGTTGGTATCGTATGGTAAAAATGTCGTATGGCGGGCAATAGAATAGCTAATGCGTGCAAAACCCCAGGTAAAAACATTGAAAATTAGTTCGTAACAAAATAGTATAGTAAGCACTGTACTACAGTGTACTTATATATAATATACATGTAGTGTACAGTGTATAATTGAATATCATTACAGGTATAGATAAAATTGTATACTGTACTGTAAAGGAAAATTCTATTTACCTTTGGAGTGATGTGACTTGAGCTGGTAGTGGGTGGAGGTAGAGGGGGGAGGAGACGGTAGATATAAAAACGTATCAATGCTAATTATGTTATGTTCACTTACTAATAAGTTTATTTTTACTGTTAAACACTTAAAATTAAAAATGCTATTTTTTTATTATTTTTGTCTTTTGAAATTTTTTTTATGGTTTTTTTTTTAGAACTTAAAAAATTACTCCTTTTTAGCTTTTTTAATAGAATCACTATTATCATCTATGCTTTCTGACACTTCTCTCTTGGAGAAATATCTATCCACGGAAGCCTGTTTCTGACGATTCTTCAACATATTTCTAAAATGATTCATACACTTGTCATTAACACTCTCCATAAGACGACCTGTGTGAAGTTTTTCTGGATGTTTTTTTTTTTTTTTCAGTGAAACTCGTAAAGTTTTCATATTAACCGATAGCTTCCCTTATTTCTGTCAATGTCGTTTCTTCAGTCTCGCCCCCGTCCTCGCCACCACTAGAGCTGTACTCTTCTTGAATGATGATCAACTGCATTCCTTCCAACTCCTTCAAGTCTTCAGTCGTAAGCTCCTCGCTGTGCTCCTCGATAAGGTTATGGACGTCAGCCTCATCGACAACAAGCCCCATGGACCTCCCGATTGAAATTATTTCCTCAACATCACCCTCAGGGGCAGGATCATCAACGGCCTCGTCTTCGGTTGAGGGATCGAAACCTTTGAAGTCTCGTTCTGCCACAACAGCTGGCCTCAGTTTCTTCCATGAGGAGTTCAAGGTGCGCCGTGAAACCTCATTCCAAACTTTGTCGATCATCTTCAGGCATTGAACAATGTCAAAATGCCCCTTCCAAAATTCACGGAGGGTGAGTTGAGTGCTTTCAGTCACTTTGAAGCATCTTTTGAACAGATGCTTTGAGTAAAGCTTCTTAAAGTTGGCAATCACTTGCTGGTGCATAGGCTGGAGGAGAGGGGTGATGTTTGGTGGTAGATAGAGAACCTTGATGAAGGAGAAGTCAGGATGAATGATGTCCTCGAGGCCAGGAGGGTGAGCAGGGGCATTGTCCAGTACCAGGAGACATTTGAGAGGAAGATTGTTCCCTTCTAAAAAGTTCTTGACAGCAGGACCGAAGCAGACGTTTATCCACTCAATAAATATGGTCCTCGTGACCCAGGCCTTGGCATTAGACTTCCAAAATACCGAGAGCCTCTCCTTCGTGATATTTTGTGCCTTGAAGGCACGAGGATTCTCTGAGTGGTATACCAGTAGGGGCTTAATTTTCAAGTCCCCACTGGCATTTGCATAAAATGCGAGCGTAAGTCTGTCCTTCATCGGTTTATGGCCAGGAAGTTTCCTTTCTTCAGCTGTGATATATGTACGGTGGGGCATTTTCTTCCAGAAAAGGCCAGTTTCATCACAGTTAAACATTTACTGAGGAATGTAGCCTTCTCTAGAAATTAATTTCTCAAACTTCTTGAGGAATTCTTCTGCTACTTTCTTGTCAGAACTGTCCGCCTCTCCATGCCTGAAGACTGAGTGAATACCAGTCCTCTTCCTAAAACGATCACACCACCCATGATAAGACTTGAACTCTTGGGGGGCTTGCTGTGACGTTCCTTCGTCTCCGCCGTCTCTCTGGGCTTCCACGAGATTGGCGAAGATGGCGCTCGCCTTGTGCAAAATTACCGATTGCGTGAGTGTATCACCAGCGATTTCCTTCTCTTTAATCCATAGTAGAAGGAGTCTCTCCATCTCGTCGTTGATTGAGGTCCTTCCACTGGCAAGGACAGTCATGCCTTTAGAAGACTTACTTGCTTTAATGGCTTCCCTGTTCTTGATAATTGTACCAATCATAGACTGGTTACGGCCATACATACTAGCGAGGGTAACGATGCGCATGACTTCTTCGTATTTCTTTATTATCTCCAGCTTCGTTTCCATAGTAATCATCTTCTTACTTCTCCCTTTAACATCACTAGCAATCTTGGGACCCATGGCTAACGAATTAAAGTTAGAATTAAGCACTAAAATGCACAAAAAATACGATATCACAAGCACTCACACGAGATCAAGTCTTTACGAAACGCACACGAGATTCTGAACTGAGCGCGCGTATAACAAAGACAGAGAGAGGCAGCATCTCTCTCAGGCATTGTGGGAGGGATTTCGGTCAATAGCGAATCGGCATCTTAGTGATGCCATGACGCTGACCAATAGCAGACCAGCTTCTTAATGACGTATGCAGTGACGTATGAGCGTGGTGGTAGGCTAGTGACTCGCACAGTCGTACACGTAAAAACAGGCAAGTTTGAGTTTTGGAATTCAATGCTGTAAGGCGGGGAAAAATGTCGTAACGAGGGGACGAAAAAACATCGTATTCCACACCATAACGTGAAAAAAATGTAAGCTGGGGACGCCGTACCCCGGGGGTCTACTGTACTGTACATATTGAATAGGGCGCCCTGAAGACGTGCATTGCAGAGTGCAAGTTTGTCGGTATGTGATACGTCGCTGGGGGCTTGTAAGTCTGGCGGCATGGAGTAAAGTTTCCCACGACGTGACATATGCGCCGGAGATCGTCAAAGGAGGTTGCAGAAGGAAAAATTTCGGCAGGGACGACCAACTATTTCAGCTGCCGAGACGTCCAGGGCGTCTTTAAGATTGGTCCTTAGTCCCAGGAGGACCCAGGGAAGCTGAGTATACCAGTTGGAGTCCTTGTAGCAGGCCATCAAAGCTGCTTTGAGGGTGCGATGAAAACGTTCAACCATTCCATTGGCAGCCGGGTTGTAGGCAGTTGTCTGATGTAGGGTGATGTCCAGGAGATTCACTAATGATCTCCACAATTGAGAGGTGAAAGTGGTACCCCTGTCAGAAGTAATATGCTCAGGGATACCAAATCTTGGTATCCATCCTGAGAGTAGATGTACATGAGGCGGACGTTGCAGTTTCCATGGGAATGGCTTCAGGCCAATGAGTGGAGCGATCGATGACGGTAAACAGGTAACAACGTCCTTGTGATGTGGGTAGTGGGCCTACAATGTCGACGTGAATGTGGGCGAAACGACGCTGAGGATGAGGAAAGACGCCCACTCCTGAATCCGTGTGTTTATGTACTTTGGAAATTTGGCAAGAAGTACAGGCGTGGAACTAATCCTTAGCATCCTTAATAATGCCGTGCCAAATGAACTTCGTCTTCGGCAGCTGTGCAGTAGAACGGTGCAAGGATTGTGAAAGGCTGTGAATGAAATCAAACACCTGCCGGCGCATGGGAACAGGAATCCACGGTCACGGTCAACCAGTACTGACGTCACAGAGGAGGGTGGTGTTTGAGTCGTCGTGGGGGACTTCTTCCCAACGGAGGGATGTGCAGGATGTCCTACATGCTTGAAACTCTGGATTCTGTCGTTGGGCTTCAGCCAAGGCGTTGTAATCCAATCCCAGTTAAACGGCGGCCATGTTTCTTGACAGGGCATCGGCAGCGGGATTCATTTTCTCAGGGACGTGTTGAAGGGTGCAATTGTATTCAGCCACAGCGGAGAGATGTCGGCGTTGATGGGCGGACCAGGCGTCACTGTCGAGTGAAGGCGTGCACCAGAAGCATGTGGTCTGTGCAAATGATGAAGGGCGTACCTTCTAAGAAATGGCGAAAGTGACAGACAGCCAAGTGCACCGTCAGCAATTCGTGATCGATGGTAGAATAACCCGATTCTGCCTTGGACAGTTTTCTGCTGAAGAAGGCCAATGGGCGTGGCGAGCCGTTAACCACCTGTTCGAGTACTGCACTAATAGTGACATCGCTGGCATCGGTGGAGAGAAGGAAAGGGGCATGTGGGACGGGAAAAGTGAGAGCAGCAGTGGTTGATAGGGCATTCTTTGCACTGCAGAAGGCCGCTTCTTGAAGGGGACCCCACTTCAGGGCTTTTTGGCTTGCCCTTGAGGGAGGCGTAGAGGGGAGTAAGAGTGGCGGCAATGGCTGGCAGAAAAAGGTGATAATAGTTGATCATGCCCAAGAATTCCTGCAGTGCTTTGACGGTCGAGGGCAAGGGCAAGTTTTGAACGGCTGCTACCTTCTCATTGAAGGGATGGACTCCTTCAGGAGTGATGCGGTGCTCTAAGAACGACACTTCGTTGGCGCCAAAGGTACACTTGTCATATCGGACTACAAGGCCGTTTTGTTGTAGGCGGTCGAGCACGATGCGCAGGTGTGGAGGTGCTCCTATTTTGAGGAAGAGAACACAAGTATGTCGTCCACGTAACATACACAGAAGGGGAGGTCCCCTAAGATGCCATCCATGAGACGTTGAAAAGTGGGCCCAGCATTACGAAGGCCAAAACAGGAGTAATTGAGGATGTATGTACCGAAGGGAGTGGTGATGGCGGTCTTGGGTATGTCTTCTGGGTTCATAGGCACCTGATAATACCCCTTCAGGAGGTCGAGTGTGAAGAAAACCTTCGCACTGTGCAGGTAGGAGGTCACGTCAGCGATGTTTGGGAGTGGGTAGTGATCCGGTTCTGTTTGCATGTTCAGGTGCCTGTAATCCCCACACAGACGGAGGGAGCCATCTTTCTTCAGGACGATGTGTAAGGATGACGACTATGGGCTGGAGGCCTTTTGGCAAAGGCCCATTTCTTCCATTTCGGCGAATGTCTGTTTGGCGGCTGCCAATCGATCCGGTGACAGACGTCTGAATTTGGCGAAGACTGGGGGTTCCGTCATCTTGATATGGTGATAAATACCGTGTTTGACAGGATCCATGGGCGTTTGGCGAAGTTCTGGATGGAAAGCTTCCAGGCACGATATGAGGAGGTAGAGGAGGCAGGCATAGGTATCCGTGGGTGCGCTGGAGTGGAAAGCGTGGTTGGAGGGGGCGGGTTGAAGAGGTGTCGACAAGTACGAGTCTGCGTTGACTAATCGTCTGTGGGCGATATCGACCAGAAGGTGGAAATGAGAGAGGAAATCCGCACCGAGGATTGGCAATGTGACGTCAGCAACGAGAAACTTCTAATTAAATTTGCCATTTCCAAACGATAATGTGAGGTTCTCCCAACCGTAGGTGGGTATCGTAGATCCGTTGGCAGCTACCAGGGAGATGTCGGCAGACTTAAACAGACTATGTCGTGTCCTGAAGAGTTCCCTGGGCTAAAGAGAACGACAAGCACCTGTGCCTACCAAAAATCGCACGCTCGTTCCTGCATCATGTAAAAAGAAAAGATTAGAAGGACGGGAGGCCACCGCCACGAGTGATGGCCTACTTACACGTTTTTTGGCCACTGACAATCCTTGGCACATTTCTTCGTGGCAGCCCTGAATCTGGAGTGGTAGTAACAAAACTCCGGCCGATGGGTGGGAGTAAGTGCCTGTAGAAGTCGTTGGTTGGGGCGCGAGAAAACTAACCGGGTCCATACTCAGCACAAAAACAAACTCCCCAGGTTCAAATGACCGTACCTTTATCTCTTTGTCAAAGTTGTTCTTCATTACTGACTGGGACTGTTCAAAATTTTCCCTGGTAAACTTCCAGGCACTAACCATTCTTCCCTTCAATTCTTCCGCAAACCTTTTTACATTTATTTCCTCAGCTGACCATGGCGAGGATGCGTCGACGGAGTCTCTCCTGGGTCCACCTTGAAAGCCGGTATTCCAGCGTCGGTGCTGCGGACCGCAGAAGAGAATAAACAGTCAATGCAAGACACCGCCGGTGGCAGAAATGCACCTGGTAAAAGCCGTCAACCGTTGGTGTCGCAATCCTCTTAAAAGCTCACACAAGCCAGCTGCTGAAGTAGATCCTGGAAACCTTGAGCTCGAACTGTTCACTTTACCAATTGAGTTCCTCACAAGTAAACGCAGGTGTCTCTTCTTACCAAGGACTCGAAAAACATAAAAAGAAACAAGCGTTAAACTAGACACTTATAAATCTTTAAACTAGCGGGGAGGAGGTTAAAGCAGCACTTCGACAGAAAAAAAATTTAATTTACAATTAAAGCCTTATAAACTAAAATTTTATACTAATTTTACATAAAACAAAAATGCAGTAACAAGGCTGATGTAAAATAGAGCAAAAATTACGTTAATACATAACAGTGCTGAAACCAAGCAAACGCCTCCCCGCTGGAGTATAACGAAAGTTAGAATGTGGCGGCGCCAACTTCCGAGGAGTCCGCCATAGTAACAGTGAGGGGGGAAATCGGGAGGAGCGAGTCGACCTCCGGGGTCACCAGTGTGACGAGCCAAGAGTAGGTTATTAGTCAAAGGCGAGATGAATGCCACTGAGTAACTTTATTACAGAAACATAGAGTATATATACACACTAGGTCCCGGTAAGGTCACAAAATACAAACATGCTATTTCTTGATAAACCGGCAACTGGTTCTGTTAACAGTTAACCACGAAGTAGTCCGACAGGTCAAAACAAGTTGCTGTCAGTGCGAGGGGAGAGCGAAGATACAAAGGATAATATATACAAAAAAGAGAAATGTCGTTACTATGTACGATCGTGTGACACACAAGTGGTACACAACCTTCAACAAGCTCTTCAGCAGGGTATTGATGATGGACCCTTTCAGTCATTTATTGTGTTGGGGATTCCCAGCCAGCCACATCCAAAATGCCCCCATAGTGCACAGAAATTACCTGGATATAAAGATATAAAGGCCACGAAATGTACACTTTAGCTGGAAATTCTTATTACAGGTCTCAAATAATAATAGTAAAGACAACCATGTCCAAAGTGCTTTTATTCAGCAGACTGTCATGCATAGTCTGGTATTAATGTTTTCAAATTGATAGAAAAAATATGCAATATTTATTAAGCTACTTAATCAATATAAAAAATACATATATTTTCTGATATCATGTTCAAATATTTCTTATTGTAAGTGTTATATTCTCTTATTACATCAAATCCTACCATAACTTATTATTTCACAGTTTCAGGTATACATTTTAGCAACCTGTTACATAGTAAACATTGGTAAGTTGCCACTTCTATTTTCAAGATCCATGCCCAATACTGAGAAATCTTGCTGAGATTTGGAAGCGAATATTCTGCCTAAAGTACACAACGATGCAGTGAATTCTTCAGAGCCCTCACCAAACAAGATTAAGCATGTTAAATGAACAAAGCCTTTAGAGTGTCTGTTTACACCAATGCTTGATTATTACACCAATTATTTTAAGTAGAGTGCACATAGCTTTTATAAGTGCTTATTCAGTTTCTTTTCTTTCTTTTAAGGGCTATTTTCATGGTTCTATCACCAGTTTGCTACTGTAATAATCCTGTCAAGTAATATATACATTATATCTTATAATCTCCCGCATAAAGTGGGAATATAAATCTTTGGAATATACTTCATATATAATACAACACAAAAATATGATATATTCCATCTATTTATAAAATGATGGCAAGGTGTGCTTGCAAGCGTCGACTACAGTTCGTTAGAGGACCCTAAATCAATGAAGCAACATGTATCATTATCTGGAAAGAAGACTCTTGCTGCTATATGGATTGTTAAAAACCAAAGAATTGGAAGTTCTGGAAAATGCATGAAAGTGTTTTATTTTAGATTCAATAATTCATTCAGTGATGCCTATTAATTGTCTCTAATCAGAATGTTCATTTCTCGTCAGAATTGGAGTCATCACTCCATGTATCTGCGTCAATGTTGCTCATCTCTCGATCGGAGTCAACGTACTCTACAGTCTCATTAGCATCAGACACGTTTTAACGTTGCCTTGGACTGTCCCTTTGAAAATTTTATTTGGAATGATTGGACCTTCAAACCATGTGGGGTGAACCTGCTCCTTACAGTCTAGTGATCAGCCAAAATCAATGGGTACAACCCCATCAAGAAGATTCTGCTTTGTTGTGTTTGTCCACAACCTTGAGATGTAGTTTGCTCAACGTAGCTTCATTGTCAAGGATCTACGTCAGGGTACCAGCTAAGTACCGTTCAGTGGCTCTTCTCTCCTCCCTCGGATTCCTTTTAGGATTCCCTTTTTGTCAGACCTAGGAATGCTGCATCTTAAAAATGCAACTGATTCCTCTGTAATATCCTTAATTTTCCTGTAACATCAGTATATTTGTCACTTTCCAAATGTTGACGCAAAGCAGCTGACCTCGTAAATGCTTCCAAAATTTTGTCAATAACTGTCTTTAGACTGGCGTCTTCTGCAGAACTTTTCATGCAGGTAAAGCATACAGAGGGAGCATTCGCTACATCATGGACCTATTAAGAGATGTAGAGCTACTGTGAGTTGATAAACAGAGCGATAGTAAATAATGCTTAGGGGGCTGTCTCCTGGGACACCCGATGTATCTGCTCTTATTCTCATAAAAATTTTAAGTTTGAAATAATTAAAAAATGACAGCGAAAGTATTTTGGCTTCTCCAGAAATGCAGTAAGATTTAAAGGCCAAGGTGTTATCAAGCAGATATCTGACATTGTTAAAAAGGCCAATCTAGGCCCCGTGAATGTAAACAATGCGGATTTATTGATTGTACAAGTCTCGTAGAGGACGCTGGAAAATCGGTTTTCATGAAATATCATAAAACTGGAAAATCGGTTTTCATGAAA
The DNA here is from genome assembly GCF_036898095.1 of Palaemon carinicauda. Taxonomy (NCBI): domain Eukaryota; kingdom Metazoa; phylum Arthropoda; class Malacostraca; order Decapoda; family Palaemonidae; genus Palaemon; species Palaemon carinicauda. The sequence goes on from NC_090752.1 coordinate 37,626,854, forward strand.
TATTATCATAAAACTATAAATAGTTTTCCTAGTAGTAAGGACAATACACCCAATGTTTATAAAACAAATGCCATTAGTTTACACACATATGATGAAATAATATAAACTGTCCAACCTGTTGATCTGCTGAGCCTGAGGAATTAACTTGGTAGGAAGCATTCCGCTTTAACTCCATCTTGATTTGCACTAATAAGCAAAGCTACAACAAAATATGTTTAAACAGACTTCCTCGTCGAACATCGAAATTCGTTTGCAGTTCACCTTCCGCGGCGCACTGTATGAATTACTAAAGGGTGTTATAATAGCCGTCGCTTTCGACCCTCAACTATATTCGGTCTTTTGGCCTAATTTATTATTATTATAGCAGGATGCTACAAGCCCAAGGACTCCAACTCCAGAATAGATTTTCATTTTACAGTGCATCTTCCTTTTTCACCTAGTGGCAACTCTGTGCTGAATGTGTCCCACGATCCTAGCGCCAGACTTTCCGGTCTGAATTCCATGGATCCATACAAGAGTAAACTTACTCATCAAACTCTTTAGGTTTTAGGTTATATTATTGTATTTCAGATTCTAGATTGATTTTGCAGCTCTCTCTCTCTCTCTCTCTCTCTCTCTCTCTCTCTCTCTCTCTCTCTCTCTCTCTCTCTCCTGCCATACAGCAGGTCTACTAAAGTAGTTCACATATATCACAAGCAGAAAAAAACAGAAAACAAAAATCTAAATCATTATATGGGTTTTATGTTAACCCAGTTAACAATTCTGTCGTTGTTTAGCCCGGGAAAATCGTAAATGGTAGCTTGCGGGAATGCTGTAAAAATAAACTCATATAATCCTCCAAAAAGATTTCATTGTACTGGAATAGTGGAATTAGAATGTGTTCAGTGCTGTGAATATAGAAGAAATTAAAATGAAAAAATCCCCAAAAATTGAGAATAAATTAAAAAAAAACAATCTAAAAAAATTGAACAAATATATATGAAGAAAATATTTTTAGTACAAGTTTCATTTGAGTTTTGAGGATATATTAGCTTTAGTTTAGTTCTGTGAGGAAATATGTTTTTATGTAAAAACCATTAAGAAACAGGCAGTCAATGACAAGTTTAGTCCGGCCTTCCAGATGCAAAGTGAATAATTCTCAAGATTGACTCAGCAGAGAGAGGAAGTCACACTTGATTTGGATTGAAGTGTTCCTTGACAAAGATTCACTTGTACTGTTTCTTTGTCAGGTGGACAGATGCAGAAAAAACAAGTCTGACTTCTTTTAGTACGCTCTGTCCCCTCAAGAAGATTCTATTATGCTGGAATGGTGAACAATCATGTGTTTAGTGCTGTGAACATAGGAAAAAAATGAAAAATAAGAGGTGGACTCCGGTCTTTGGTTTCCATATGCGAAGGGAATAATTTACAAGATGGACTCAGAAGAGGGAAGAAGTCACACTTGTTTTGGTATGCACTGTTCCTTGATAAAGAATCACTTGTAATGTTTCTTTGTCAGGTGGACATATGCAGAAGAAACAAGTCTGCCTTCTTTTATTACACCGTGTCCCCTCAAGAAGATTCGATTGTACGTGAATAGTGGAACAACCATGTCTTTACTGCTGTGATCAAAGTTAAAGAAAAAAAATAAAATAGAATAAAGAATAAGAGGTGGATTACGATCTTGGCCCTTCCAGATGCAAAAGTATTAATCTAAAAGACGGACTCGCAAGAGGGAAGAAGTCACACTTGTTTTGGTATGCACTGTTCCTTGATAAAGATTCACTTGTAATGTTTCTTTGTCAGGTGGACAGATGCAAAAGAAACAAGTCTTATTTCTTTCAGGTCACCGTGTCCTCTCAATAAGATTCCATTGTACAGGAATAGTGGAACATTCATGTGTTTAGTGTTGTGAACAAAAGAAAAAATATACTGAGGTGGATTCTGGTCTTTGGCCTTCCAGAAGCAAAGAGAATAATCTTCAAGATGAACTCAGCAGAAGGAAGAAATCCCACTTAATTCGGATTGAAGTGTTCCTTGATAAAGATTCACTTATATTGTTACTTAGTCAGGCAGACAGATGCAGAAGAAACAAGTTTGACTTCTTTTAATACGCTGTTCCCTTAAGAAGCAGGCCCGGATTTAGGGGGGGGGGGGCAAAGAGGGCACCTGCCCAGGGGCCTCCACATTTTAGGGGGCCTCAAAAAAAGGACCCATCCTAAATAATTTTGAATCTCAGTAAATATATAAGGAATAAAATGTTTTTATGTCAGGAATAAAACAAAATTGTGGATATTTATGATTTATCTTTGGAAAAGCTGCAGCTGAATGTTGTCAGGAAGCTCTCACATTTTTCAGTTTTCTTGAGGCAGTTTATGTGTTTTTCACAGCTTCTACACATCGGTATGCAATCCTTACAGACCTACTGAAAACTGTTGAATCTGGTCCATGTATCGGTGCCAAAGGGGGTTTCTACAACACAATGGTTCTTTCGAGCAGATGCCGTGAAAGCACTTATTCAAGGATATCACCCAATCTGTGAAGCTCTTGCCAAAATAGCAAGTGATGAAAATGAGCTAGCCAAAGCACGGTATGAGGCCAATGGATTCCATGACAAGATGCTCAAATTAGAAACTGCCATTTATGTTGTTTTTTTGCATGATATTCTTGGCCGAGTTGATGCTACAAGTAACACACTGCAAGACCCAAAACTTGATCTGAACAAAGCAGTAGCAGTGTTAAAGTTCTTGGAATGTTTTGTACGTGAAAAGCGAGAATGCTTTCATGTTTATGAGAAGAAGGGACAGGACTTATCTAGAACCGATGAATATTCTCCACCACACATTCGCCACCGCAATGTGCGCCTGAATCCGTTGGATTATGGACGATCTGTGGAAGTAACTCTTTCTCACTCTGAAAAGTTTCGTGTTGATAATTTTCTTCCAGTAACTGATCATGTTTTTGAGTACCCTTAATCAACGTTTGAAGGCCTACGAGAACACCTGTTCCCTTTTCGGTTTCTTATCTGGACTGGAATCACTGAGCTGTACTGAAATAGAAGCAGCTGCAGTAAAATTAGTTTGTGAATATAAAGATGATCTGGATCAATCACTTGGTGTTGAACTTGTACAGTTTGCAGCTTTTTTCACAGTTTCTGGATGATTATCTTAAGACTGATAGCTTTGGGAAGGATCATTTCCTTTACAAATTGCTGCTAGACAAGAAAGTTGCAGATACTTTTCCTAATGTTGAGATAATGCTACGGATGTACTTGGTGCTTATGGTCACAAATTGCTCTGGAGAACGTTCATTCAGCAAAATGAAGTATATCAAAAACAGACTTCGTACTACAATGCATCATGATCGACTCAGTCACCTGGCTTTGATGAGCCTTGAGTATGACATCCTCAGAGACATTGATTTTGACATATTGATCACCAAATTTGCAAGGGCCAAGTCTCGTAAAGTTTCTGGTCTGTAAATACAGATACCGCTACAGTTTTTCTATTCTACGAAGAAACTTTGGTTTTGATTTTAAGATTGGCGCCCCTGAGTATGGGTCATGCATCCTAATCACCTTCGAAAAATGGTCAGTTTATACAGTCAGGTGTGAAGACTCCTGATGAGTGAAGGCAAACTAACATATTTAGATTTATGGTAATAAAACATATGCTATTTATTTGAAATTGCTTTTCATAGTTTTTTTATACTAGAGTGTACAGAGTCAGGAGACGTCATTTTGCACGCGTGATTAAGATGACCAAAATTCATTACTGGCAGGACCGGCAATGATGATTCCCCGGTGGAGCTTACAGTGGCCCCCAGTGAGGCTTACTTCACTCGCCACCCGCCTCAAGCAGGGTGGGCCTCCACGCATAGATTGCCCAGGGGCCTCCACATCCCTAAATCCGGCCCTGTCAAGAAGATTCCATGGTACTAAAATAGTGGAACAACCATGTGGTTAGCGCTGTGAGCATATTAAAAATTAGAAAACCCAAAAATAAGAGGTGGATTCCGTCCTTCTAGATGCAAAAGGAAGAATCTTCAAGATGGACTGGGCATAGGGAAGAAATCACACTTGTTGATGAATGCAGTGTTCCCCGAAAAAGATTCACTTGTACTGTTTCTTTGTCAGGTGGACAGATCCAGCAAAAAGACGTATGACTTCTTGTAGTGCGCTGTGCACTCAAGAAGATTCCATTGTACTTGAACAGTGGAACAGAAGTGACTGGACCAAGGTATGGCAGCAATCTAAATTAAGAACCATTTGGATACAGACAGTCAATGCCAATTGGATTCCGGTCTTCAAGATGCAAAGGGAATATACAAGATAGACTCAGCAGAAGGAAGAAGTCACACTTGTTTTGATATGTACTGCTCCTTGATAAAAATTCACTTTTACTGTTCCTTTGTCAGGTGAACGAATGCAGAAGAAACAAGTCTGACTTCTTTTAGTACGCAGTGTCCCCTCATGGAGATTCCATTGTACTGGAATAGTGGAACAGGAGTGTGTTTAGTGCTGTGAAGATAGGAAAATAATTTAAAGTTCTTAAAAAAAGAGAATAAAAAATCAAAAAAAAAAAAAAAAAAAAAAAATATATATAGTGGAAAATATTTTTATGATAAATTTCAGTTGAATTTTGTGGAAAATATTACTTTTTGCTTACTTTTGTGAGAAAATAAGTTTTTTTTTTTTTTTTGTAAAAGCCATTAAGTTTTTATTATTATTATTATTATTATTATTATTATTATTATTCACTGTACTAAAGGTACACCAAACGAAATAAAATCATGATCATAAAAGCGATTGTTTTCTTCTTCTTATATGTTACGTAAGATTAACTGCAATCTTCGTCTTCTTCTTCTTCTTCTTCTTATCATTATTATTATTATTATACACTGTACTAAAGGTACACGAAACGAAATAAGATCATGATTATACAAGCGATTGTTCTCTTATATGTTACATAATATAAACTCTATCCAATTTTTAATCTTCTCATTCGTCTTCTTCTTCTTGTCACGAACGAAGTGAGTGACCTTATATGAAATGCCAAAGTGGTTTTGAATATATCTCGCCCAGTTTATCAGTTCCTGCCCAATTCCATGTAAATATCTACAATTGAAAAGACACAGCTATCATGTAGCCTTCTTAAATGTGATGTTAAATGTAGCAACATTACAGTGAACTGTGTGATAGTGAGCGACATCAACGAGACAATGCCGATCTCATAAACAAAATTCGTCCCAAGTTTAGTTTGTTATTATTATTATTATTATTGGGTGGGTCCACCATTTACGTAGTTGCTTGTTTTAGCACCTGTTAATCGTATACTTTCTTACATTACTTTGACGGCTGTTTTTCTGGTTCTATACAGCAGGGGAAACCTGCTCTCTACAGGACTTCCACTGTCATTTTATCTTGTTCGTTCAGTTAAAGTAGTTAAACAGTATTTACCAATTGATATGATTCTAATAACTCACTAAATGCTAAAGCATCAGATTTGATGCGTCATCCATCCAAAGATTGAAGTCTCCAAGATAATCATCTTCATGAGTTCATTGAATTCTTCAAAGAAGATACTGGCATTTGTTCCCAGAGGTTTGTAAACTGTTACAATAGATATCTTTCTGTTTTTTTTTTGTGTGTGTAGTTTGTTTCTACAGTATATATTCAAAGCTTGTTACACTAGTTCTTTTTAACATTTTGAGATTCAAGTAACTTATGAATGAAGAGCCCGACACCCCCACCAGACCTACCCTCTCCCGGAATGTGAAAAGTGTGTGTGTGTGTGTGTGTGTGTGTGTGACGGGGAGGGGGGGGGGGATTGTCATTTCAGTGATCTTAACCTTTGAATAGTTTTATTACCCACAGATTGTATATTCACATAGCCACAGTTTATGACGTCCTTAGTATCCATGATCAGTATTTTCTGCTAGTCTTTTCAATTACAAGTCATACGTTTTGCAATCTCTTGAATTTACTATGTATTCAATTGGTTTGTTTAACTTTGTGTAGTTAATATACACAACGATCACTTTCTTCTTTACGTCCTCCATTTCAAACAAACACCGTCAGGCAATAAATTCAGTTCCCTGATACAGGCGAACCGGCTACGGCCCGACCAAGGGAATGGCCCGTGCCAACAAGAACTGTTGGCTTTAATCCACAACAACAACAACAGACAAACCGCATGGATAATAACCGCTCGTGTGAATACATGCTCTTTGACACGTGGAAATCTGCCACAGTGTTTCAAACCACTCGTGTGAAGCCGGCCTGTGTCTGGTGAACTAATCTCTCTTGGGGAGTGCGAAGAGCATGCCTAAACCATATCCATCTACACCTCACTATGATATTATTCGCATATGGAACTCAAGTAATCTCTCTTAAACAGTAGTTTCATTTCTAATCCTGTCTTGTATTTAACTCCTAATATCCTTATGAGGGCTTTGTTCTCAAATCTAGAAAATTTGTTGGATATTGTTTCATTGTCATACCACGACTCACGTCCATACAGTAATACCGATCTCACTAAACTGATGTAAATTTAAATAACTTCCTCTTGCTTTATACTCATAGTACAGCGGCATAGCAGACCAATTGTTCAAATTGGTCTAAAAGCACCAAAATTGGCACACATGTAGATTAATATATTCTAAACATTTTTGGATATGGAGGCATTCAAGATTAGCCCTTAGGAAGATATGGCGGCCATTGTTCAAAATGGCCGCCATTTAACATTAGCGTCATTACATAGACTTCATTATGTGTCGTTAGTTTGGTGCTAGATGGGCCAAAATTCCCTTTTTTTACATCAGAATTAACATCAATAAATGTTTAACAGATATTTAGATGAATCTTCTCAAAAATGGCCCCCAAACTGGCCGCCATTTTGTGGAAAAAGTGGACATTTGATGAAGATTTCAATACTCAATGACATAATACCTCTAATAACCAGTACCTGATTTCAGGAACACACTTTAATTGCTCAAGTTGCTTTTTTATTTCAAATTGCTGGCAAAATTGCTAGTCAAAATAATACACAGAGTACGGGATGCAGATTGAAGTCGTCAAATTCCACAATCACTCTAGCAACCTCCGGTCCGGCAACCATCCAGCGCCTCAGTGCAGTTGGATTGTCTGTGAGGCCGATGGCTCCTCCATCACCCTTGACATACGCGTTGTTCTGCTCATGTCCTTGGTCAAGAGGGATTGCTGAAAAGATCCTCTTGGTCTTCTGGACTGTGAAGTGTCCCTTGCTAAACTCTGTGAAGACGTCTGGATGTTTGTTTGCCAGTTCTGCCATGTCCCGTAGATGCACTGGTATCCATCGGGCATAGTTCGTGTGGTCTAGTGCGAAGAACCACGGAGCCAGTTCTGTCAGAGCATCCACGTACATGCTAAAATTGGCTTCTCTCAGAGATCGCACATAGATCAGAGTGGACAGCTCCAGTGCCAAGACTGTTGACCAGTACTGAAACTGCGGATAACTCTGTTCTCTCTGACTGCACCAGTCTTCGAAGCTTTCAGGGTGCTCATCATCTTCTGTATTGGTGGTGCTGTACTTGTCATAGGCACGCCGTTGGAGATTATACAACGCAGCCACTGTGACTTGGTGTGCTCTTCTGGTGCGTGTGACGTGAGCTGCTCGAAGAAATGAGTCTGCTATTCCTTCAGTTGTGATCTCTGCTTGTACCAGTGCTTGGGTCCACCCACTTCCCTGCAACCAGTCACCCAGGGTCTTCAGTGCCGTCATCTCAATATGCAACCCCCCAAACATCACCACCAGTTGGTCTTCTCCATATGTGTTTGGCCACTTCCACTGGATCTGTTTTGCTAGAGTGAATAGTGGCTGGTCGCAAGTCAGAACTGGAGTTTGGCCTGGGTTGAGATGTTTAACTGCACTCCTGACTACATCAATAGAGTGTCTGATCATTGCCACAGTGTGAGCACTCTCCTGGAACAAGGGAAGCAGGGACGTTGGTGTGATGACTGGTTGCTTTGGATCTTGGTGCCTTGCATGGTATGCAGCCCATGATGTGTTTTCACAGGCCTCAACATCATCTTTGAGAACACTTCTCGTGTTCTCCAGCCACATATACTCATCTTCTATGTGCTGCTCACAGTTGTGGCGTCTAAGAGAGGTCACAGAAGTAGCTGGGATCATTTGCCCTTTGACAGAAGAAGCAACAGGACGTACATCCGTGTAATATTCTGGTAGAGGCTCAACCGTCTTTGATCCAGTATCACGCCCAGTGAGAGCAATGCTACGATCCACTCCCTCATCTGCACACGTTGGGTGTTGAAAAAGCGAGATTCCTGTTCCATGGAATGAATTCTTGGCTGTGGTGGCACTTGGGTTGTGGTCAATGTTGTCCACAGCCGCAGTTGTGAACACATTGCTACGCA
>NC_090752.1:37640245-37670245 GCF_036898095.1 Palaemon carinicauda
AATCTGTTGTTTGTTCACGTGACGAACCTAATTTGCAGTTTCCTTGTACGAACAGCAACAGGTAGGTCTAATTATTCTTGGTTTAAAGAACTGTTTTCATAACACTCCCGAGTAGAGTGTAAATTCATTCTTGCTCAAGGGATTGCGTGGTTGAAATAATTCGGTTCTGCTTTTTGTGATCTCGGTGTTTTGTTTGTTTTAGAGTAGTTTTTAACGGTCTCAAACTGATATTCCGACATAGTCAGGCTGATCCTAGTAACACGATTTGTTTTCATTGTTGAAGTTATTTGGTTGTATAGCTAATAGGATTACGTTATTTTATCGTGATTTTAAACAATCGTTACGTCTAGGCCTATATGAGGCCTAATAGAACGAGGTCTTTATATAACTAGTAAAATGTTCAATTATTATTTGTTATTATATGTCTACCACAATTTCTATAAAGGATGTACACTTTTTACTTGAACCTAAGTAAGGTTTAATTTGTGGTGTGTTTTATTATAACCTTAAGATGAAAGGTCATGTTTGTGATTATGTGATGAACTTTCTGCCATTAAGATTATATAGGAGCATGCGCAAGCATGCATACAATACAATAATTGTCGAATGTCGTTTGTAGACTGTGGTTAACTCCTTGACCCTTCCCTTCACTTAACCTAAATTTCCAAGGAGTTAAAGGGCGTAATTAATCCTTGCATGGTTTCCAGAATTTGTCGAAATGAAATTGGCCGTTAGGAACTGAACCTAGATGATCACGTAAAAATTTTAACACTGTGTTCTAAAAGTTGAAAGAATTCCGGGTATTATTACAGTTTCAGCCATCAATTTGTATATAGTTACTCTGATATCTTCTTAAGATGATTGATGCACAGAATACTTAATCGATTTTATCGGAAATTGATGGTTGCGGAGATATTTATCAATGTATGATGTTATCCCTACAGCTTTATTTTTCAAGTGCCGAGGACAGTTTAACGGCGTTTCTCCAGTTTATACTCGTCTTGTGTGTGTGTGTAATGCATTCTGGATTTAAATGCCAGATCGTCTATTTTTTTCTTTTCATTCTGTATTGTGGGTAGGGTCTAAGTGCTGAAACCTGAATAGTTCCGTTGTTTCAGACAAAAGAGACTTCGAGTAATGTTAGAACATCAATATATTTGTGTATTCATATTTATATTATTTGTTCCGTTACATTAAGGGGTCTGTTGCCTTTTGCGTCCTGATAGCATCAGGCATGGTCAGGAATTTGGCCCTGCATTTTTACGATCGTATGCCCTTGTAGTCATCAACCACAGTGTGCCTAATCTTTGACTAAACAGTCTATATGCAAGGCAGCAGTTTCCACAGTTATTGGCAGTGGGTCTAGCCTTTTGCTAAATAGTTTAGCAAGACTACAAGACTGCAACTGTTACTGTACCACTTGTCAAAAGACCAAAGAGATGGTGTTAAACTGGGAGTGAAGCGAGTCATGACGGAACAAAGAATAATTGAATGAGGTTATCGATTACATATTTGGAATAATGCCAAAATGGTCGTGAAGCACATGCCTTTTGTTAAAACCGGTATTCCTGTATCTCTAAAGCCACTCTTTGCAACATAAATAAATTATCAAATTCGTTCAAAACACTGTATATAGGTATGTGAAATATATTTTTTGTATCCGAATTCTGTTGTTGGTTAAAAATGTTGTTTTACAGAATTTACCCATAGGAGCAGGATTATATGATTGCTAGGTAACGGTGTCAGTGACCCCTTCCCCTGGAAATTGTGACGCTAAGTAATTTCCAATCATCATAAATTGTTGGGTGGGTTACTTTTAGTATTTTTTTCTTTTGCAAAAATATTAATATTTCGCTGTTGAATCTCTGAATAAGAGATTGTTTATCGAGTATGAAACAATGACCTGGCATATCAGCGTTCAAGTGTAGTATCAGATAAATCGCTCAGTTAAGTCATAAAACCTTTACCGCGCTATAATTGATGATTATTGATTACTTTTCATCTATTAACCTCCATAGCTTGACTTATTCATGCCCCTCCCCTGTCTTCTACTCGGTCTCTATCTGCTGCCAGTCACTTGAATTTTTAGTAATAATCATTATAGTTAACGTTTGATGTCAATGCATTGTAAATTGATATTCGAGTTTTGGGTGCCTGCACATAATACTTCTGCCTTGCCCGGGAAGCATGCAAAATGTCCTATAAAAGAGCATGCTGAGTATCAGATTTTTTTTTTACATTTAGGCTTGTTGCCTGAAGAAACTTTGGGGACTTATTGGACATGGATATGCGGTCGTGTTATTTTTTTTTCTTTTTATTTTAAGAGTGAAACAAATGGTTCGGGTATGTGGTTGGTATGATGTCGGTGAGAAATGTTATAGATGGACTAATACTTTACTTCAATCAAGCCAGGCTTGAATAATACTCTCATTTCAATAAAAAGTAGATCATCTGAAATTGAAAGTACTAGGCCTTGTTGCCTTGGCTTAATTGAGATTTGTATGTAAAAAGGAACAAACGGTAAGAGAAGTGTCTCATTTCAAATGAAATGTTATGGGAACTACGCCGTGGCTGTTTATTTGACGCTCTTTGGATAAAGTAAGTGGTATTTAAAAAACTCGTAATAAGCAATGTTTCTTGCGCTAACTAGGCTACTTTCTCGGGCCGGATGAATTTGCTGACAACTATTATTCCATAGAATTTGGGATTTTTTTTTCGGTTTCAGCATGAAAGTGCTTATTTCAGTAGTAGCCAGTACTATAATTGATAGTAGATAAAAGATCGTTTTTCTTACTAAACGGAGATTGAGTCTTTCGAGTTGATCAGTCCTTAAAAGGTGTTATTCTTGAAGACTCTCTCTCTCTCTCTCTCTCTCTCTCTCTCTCTCTCTCTCTCTCTCTCTCTCTCTCTCTCTCTCTCTCCAGGAAGCCAATAGTTTTGACGTGTTACAATATTTTATTTTTTTCCAACTGTCTCATTTTCCTCAGTTGATTATAATGATTCTGGATAATTATAGTTAGGTTCTTAATAACTTACATAATATCAAGTAATCAGAAAGTTAATGGAATTATTTATTTCTTTGTGCCGAAATAAGTGCTACAATTTTCATCGAGTAAATACCACATTTATTTCGTAAACCGTACATTTTGTTCATCCCCATAACGCGAGTTCTTCTATGAGATGAAAGCTATAATAAAAGCCACAACATTTTCTCAGTAGCGATAACAAGTATTCTGCGGTGGACAAGTGGCCATAATGTCAATAGGATTGTCAGGGTCTTTGTTTTAAGAGCCGAAAAAAAAAAAGACAAGAGAGCCTCTCCAGGTGATCCCCTTGACTGAGCCCATGACGCAAATGGGTCTACCGAACCACGCCATCTCCCCCAACCTTTTCTTTTACCCTGAATAGGATGGGAAAGGGTGATAGTTGTAAGATGGGATTTGTGAATAGCGAATGCGTTTTATTTTTTGTGTGGGTGGGGCGTGGCTATCTTTAGGGTGCTCCAGCTGGTGTCTCCCTTCCTCTTGTAATCCTCTTACAGAAATCGAATCTCTAGTGCTGCTACTGACGCCGGCAGGCTGCAGGTTCTCCCACCTTTCTTGGACGTCGTCCTCGGCTTCATGTAGAGGTGGTAGGGTCTCTCTCTCTCTCTCTCTCTCTCTCTCTCTCTCTCTCTCTCTCTCTCTCTCTGTGGGCTGCAGTCAGAATTGAATAGGGCATGGGCTCGCAATAAGTTGCGAGCCCATGCCCTATTCAATTCTGAAGGGGAAGGTCAACACGTAGACTGTCACCCCCTTCTAAAGGGGAAAAGGTGTGATGATGAGAAAATGACTTAATTCTTAGCCGTGTATGAATACTATATATATATATATATATATATATATATATATATATATATATATATATATATATATAACTTATGGTGCATTATGTTCTGCACTGATAAGGAAGTTTTTTATATTTAGTTAGGGATTACTCAAATTGTGTAATTTCTTTAGAATCTCCTTGTTAAGTTGGGGTCAAGTTTTTATCGTAGTTATTCTTTTTACTTGACCTTTGAGTATTAATTTACGCAATAGTTTTCATTCTGCACTTACGCTAGCATTTCCTGTTGGAATATTAATAGTAGTTGACGACCAGTAAACAGCGGAGATAATGATAATGAAATGATTATAGTGCGATTTGCGTTGCCTTACATGATATGATTACTCCCTTATTATTATTACTTCTACTAGGTAAGCTGTATTATCATTATTATTATTATTACCAGCTACGCTATAACCCTCGTTGGAAAAGTAAGATGCTATAAGCCCAAGAGCTCCAACAGAGAAAAATAGTCCAGTGAGAAGAGAAACAAGGAAATATATAACTGCAAGAGAAGAATAAACAATCTAAATAAACTTTTCTGACCCGTTCCGAGAAGTTTAAACCGTTGACTTGGCAGAAATAAACAAGTGCATCAGGAGCTGGTTTATTTAATCTCCACCAACCAAAGATAGTGAAAAACTGAAAAATACTAAATAAAAACAATTTTACAATGTGATAAACAATTTAAATAGTCTGGAAGTTTTGAAGTCCCAGACAAGGCCATGGAAGTAAAGTTTCCAAAGTACGAATAAGTTGTTAAGTTGTACACGAAACAGCAGAAATTTTACAAAAATATCTAAATAGATCAATGAATGTTTATATAATTTCTTAAGGAAACAAAAATGTTGTTATAGTTACATACGCTGTGGTCAGCCACAAATTGTGTCAGTAAACAAGCTGTATTGTAGATTTTTTATAAGGCAGTATTCCTGTAGGCCTATGTAGGCTGCTATACTACAGCCAATATAGGCTAAGCGAAACCAATCTCCAGAGAAGTGTATTTAACTTTTTGAAGACTTCTTTTACTCTGACAATGACCAGAAATCTTTATCCTCCAGAAACATAAACCTGTCACAACATTATTACAAGCGTAACAGTGTTAAAGAACTACTCAACAAGCATAAACAAGTAATTTGAAGAGACAAAAGTCAAAACTGGCTCTAAACAATGTTTACCAAATACTTAAAATACCAATTAATGCCACTTACCAAGTTAAAAATTAACGAAACATACAGTAGGTTCCTACAGAAAACAGCAGTTGCTTTCTCGACGATGTATACAAAATATTTGCTTGTCAAAATCAACCATTCCAATGAATACAGAATCAATAAATCAGATTTATAAAATATAATATGCTTTCAAGTCTTTTGATCCACCAAAAAGTCACTACCATTGTACTGTAGAGCAAACTTCATGTATGTCGGGAAACCATTATATTTAATTAAATGACTGCAGTTCAGTACATAAACTATTTCAAGAACAATAACAACATTAAATTAGACCCTTCACTTATAAACTATATAAACTTCAAAGTAAATTAAGAGAAATAAAATAAAACAGCATAACCGAGTCTACCCTCAAGCAGGAAAACTATTTCAAGACTGGAAGGCCATGGTACAGAGGTTATGGCACAACCCAAGACCAGAGAACAATGGTTTTATTTTGGAGCGCCTTTCTCCTAAAAGAGCTGCTTACCATATCTTAAGTCCCTTTTATCATTATCAAGAGGAAAGTATCCACTGAACGATGTAGTACTGTATGGCCAGTCAAAGGACTCAATAACTCTCTAGTGGTAGTATCTCAACGGGTGGCTGGTGCCCTGGCCAACCTACTGCCTACAAAATCCCTTAGTTTTTAGCAGTGTTTGAGGATCCAATTAAGGAAATCAGTGCAGTTGAGGAAAATATGTGAGTAAGGATTAAACTATAATGAGTAGTAGACATTGAGATTTATGTCAATATTACATTGATAAGTAATATAATATTTTATTCGAGTCTTAAGTGAACCTGTTCAACAATAAAGCGTTTACATCTAGTTTAAACTTGATAAAAATATACCGATACACCTATTTAATGTGAAAGATATTTCCACAATTTGACCAGAGTCGCAAAGACACTTCAAGCATACCCTGTATATTGAGCAAAGTTCTATGCAAGGGAGTGTATAATCTGAGTAGGAGTGCCCTGCATTTTTTTCTTTTTAGTCAATTATACTTTAAATGGTTCTCTTAGCCGTAGGCTTTGTCTTTTCATAATTAAAGTAAGATATGACAGTTTTATTGCATTCCTTTTTGTTCACTGAAATTTTATAGGTATAAACATGGTTATCACAAAGGAGCGTGTTTTATCATCTGATGAAGCGTAATCATCATGAAGACATGGTTATTATGAAGGTAGCATATTAATCTTCTCTATATCACTACAAGACTAATATTAATGGCTAATTCAATTTTTTTCGCTCCTCGATTTGATTAAAGATTTGGCTTCAAGTATAGACCAAGCGTAGCTTTAGTGAAATAAAGATTTTTTTTTTAATGTTTTGCATCACATTGTAAGAGATTCGGTGGGGGATGGCAAAGAAAATGTTAAAACATGATGATTGCCTCTGTGGCAGTATTTGACACCGACAGAGGCTCTCCAAAGGCCGAGAGGTTACGCAAAGAACTGTAGCCTCTCTCTCTCTCTCTCTCTCTCTCTCTCTCTCTCTCTCTCTCTCTCTCTCTCTCTCTCTCTCTCTCTCCAGAGTTGTGTTTAATAGTTATATCTATGAGCATATGCGCAATTTATTTCTTCAGGTACGTATGTGAAACGAATATTATCCTGTAGCTCCAGGTTTCAAATGGGGTCTTATAAACTGTCTGCGTATCTTGTTAAATCCGTAGTGCCTAAGAAATTAACAATTCAATCGTGATATTGAAACAACAGATTTTGTGTGTCGTTTATTGTGTTGAGATTGATGATGCATTAGGTAATGCGTATGGGAATATATTATTGATTATGTGCGTAAAGCATGTTATGTGACAGGAAAAACCAAGACCTACATAATAGGTCTTGGTGAAAAGCACTAAGGGGAATGAACTGAATAGTAATGAAGAATATGCAGTGAAAGCAAATATCTTTTTGGGTATATCATAACTTTATGTAATATGGGATGATATTGTTTGTTGATTGTGATGATCCATATTGATAAACGAAAAAGCTATTTTTTTTTTTATTTTCTTAAAACAATAGAAGAAAATACAATACTGCCAGCGATGGTGAGGATATTACACAGTAACGGGTTTGTGGATTAACAATAGTACGCAAAACAATTCTAGTGAATGAGACAGAATAATGAGACAATAGCCTACAAAAAGATATGTGAAAGAAATTTTGTCCGTCTTACAATATATTTCATAGTTATCATTGCCTTTTTTTATTTTAAGAATTTGGGTTTCTTTGCATATTTCAGTTATTATTAGCATTGCCTGGTTGGGTTTGGACGAGTATTTGTACAATGCATTATTATTATTTTTTTTTTTTTGGCAACCACCAATTGGAACTTAAGAAGTAGGTACAGTTTATTTGCTATTTCCAAATTTTTAATAATAAAGAAAAAAAAAAAACATGTAAGTGGTGTGACATTATATGGTTGTTTTTGTTACAATTACTTGTTTGTCTTACAGTTACGTTTAGGGTACCTATTTTATTGTTGTATATATATATATACATATATATATATATATATATATATATATATATATATATATATATATATATTGGGTTAGTAGAGTGTTTATGATTTTATACGTGGTTTTGTGGTGCATAGGCCTATATTTTCAATCTTGCTACCCGCCTGTTGTAGGCTAATGAAAAAACCTTAAAACTTTGAAAAAATCAAATCTGTACCAATCGCCTTTACTGAAACAAACGACGAGTTGTTTGTATTTTGTTTCAACGAATGTAATTTCGGCGATTGGGTGACGTATGACCTTTTAAATCAGAGCTGTCATTTTTATTTAGCATCGAACGATAATTAAGTTGCCTGATGGTATTTGGTTTGATGCGAGAATCAATGAGGTTGTTTTCATGATGCCTAATATATATACACATATGTATACACAGACACACACATATACATGTGTATATATATATGTATATATATACATATATATATATATATATATATACATACATATATTTATATATATATATATAATATATATATGTATATATATATATATATATATATAATATATATATATATATATATATATATATATATATATATATATAGTATAAAAAAATGTAAGCTTTACTCGACATGCAAAGCGATTCTACTAGCGGTATATATCTTATATGCTGTTCACAGGAGTATATTTCTCCATGGTTACGCATATTGTATGTTTACCATCTAGCCTATATGACCAACAGATTCCTTAAATGTTTTTTTTTTTTTCTACATGATCTATTATGGTTTTTTTTTTTTTTTTTTTTTTTTTTGCAGAAAGAGTCCTTGATGCCACGAGTTTATTTGATGGTAGTTATGATGACTTTCAATGAAGACAAGTGACATGTCAATTACTGTCTATCAATTTCTACTAACTTCGATGTTTTTAATACCATTTAGAGTTCTCTTGCGTGAGGGTACACTCGAGCACACAATTCCATCTTATTTCTCTTCCTCTTGTTTTGTTAAAGTTTTTATAGTTTATATAGGAGATATTTATTTTAAGGTTGTTACTCTTCTTAAAATATTCTATTTTCCTTTTTTCCTTTCCTCACTGGGCTATTTTCCCTGTTGGAGCCTTTGGGCTTATAGCATTCTGCTTTCCCAACTAGGGTTGTAGCTTAGCTAGTAATAAGAATAACAATACTATTCTATTGACAAGTTACTTGCGGATCTATTTAACTTAAGTTAAAAGATATCGTGAAATTGTGAATTTAATTGGTCTCTAATTATGTCAGGTGACTTCCTTATCTTCCTTGTCATTAACGGGAATGGATTTTCATCAAACGCCCTCGGTCTCTCACTCTCTCTCGGAGATGCCTTAAAATCATTATAGAGGCTCTCACCACTACTTAGGGAGGCTTTCTAATGGCTGTCTCCTTGCATTCTAGTGAAATTTCCCCCCTCTTTATTGGACGCTATTCTCTCTTGCCGATCCCAAGCCTGGATGAAGGTCGAATGTAACCCGATTATTTCTACTAATTAATTGACGCGTACAAGGAGTCGTATTTTCAGTCATCGTTTTCATGTAAATATTTGCTGGTTCTTTCCGAATTTAGTTATTGTTTTTTATCCTGTGCCTCTCTCTCTCTCTCTCTCTCTCTCTCTCTCTCTCTCTCTCTCTCTCTCTCTCTCTCTCTCTCTCTCTCTCTCTCGGAGAATGACATTGCAGTTTGATTTGTCTTGATTAATACATGTTCGGTGGTTGGATACCCCAGATGAGGCGCTTCAGATATCTTGAACGGTGGATGAGGCTTGAGGAGATACAGCTATTGTTGCACATTTGTTTTTGTTTTATTTTTCTATTTATTTATGAATATTATTACTGTTTTTATTGTATTTTATATTGAATATCAAGTGGTTAGATAACGGAATATATCGTACTCAATTTCCCTTCTTATTTATGTGATTTTTTTTTAGTTACAGTCACACATTTATAATTTTCCTTTTTCATTTTTCCTTATCTGCGTTATTAGCTGCCTACCCGTGACCCAATGCAATTCAAAATTTATAGTCCTACTTTTAACACTTATATGGGATGCATAGAAAAAATAGGCACCATATTCAGTCACCTTCCCATTAAAATCTATATGCAGTAGGCCTAACTGCCAAGTCAGCAGTGGCGTATTTTATTTATTTATTGGAGGGTTTAGAATGGCATTCAAAAGAAAGTTCATCCTTGGCATTCAACAAAGGAAGGTTTAATTTTAAGGACGTTAAAGGTTTAAGAACTGAAAATGGTAAAGTTTGGAAAAGGATATTCAAACATTTTGAAACAATTGTGAAAATTCTCAAGATAAAGTCATTATGGTTGTGACTATTATACTATTTTTAAAACTTAAAAAAGAAAAAATAAATCAGATTCGCAAAGTATTTTCATTCATTCAATAACAATTAGAGAGACATTTTTATGATTCAGTTGATGCGTCTCGTGTATAGTTCATGTTACTTTAGGTGTAAACAATATAATTGACTATTGCAATTGTTTATCTGAAGAAATAGTTGAAGGCGAAGATATCATGACGAGAAGTTACGGATTTATTTCCATCTCTTAAGATTATCATTGGGAGGTAATGTAGTCATGTCTCAAGATAACGAATTGTCAGATATTGCATTCCTGTCTTAAGATAACCATGGCTATTAGATTCTGTATTTCTTTCTTCCGATAACTGTAATCGTGAATCACCGAATTCCTGCCAAAAATGTAACTGTATCCGTACATAAAGCACTGTCTTCCAGTTTCTTATCTGAATCGGAAGAAACCTAACCCGCTGGTAGCTACCTCAACAAGTCCCCTAATCCTTAACCAAGATCACTGACTGGCTCCTACCCTCCCTCCCCCCTATGCGATATTGCTTACAAAGACGCCAGGTCCCTTGTAAAGTGACCAAGAACCCGGGTTTCCAACCAGTCCGGGGTAGTACCCTTATCAGTGACCAAGAAGGCAAGAACCCTAGTTCACTACCGTGATCCCGGTTCATCCCCTTCCAATTTTTTCTCGGCCTCCCCTTCTCGTCCAATGCAGGCCGCAGCTGACCACAAAGGATGCACTGGATTTTAGGGCGAGGACAGACTCGGTTTCTTCCTTGTTATGCGCGATGAGAAATGATGCTTTGATGATTCTTATAATCATTACACGGATATTACCCTGTAAAACAGATGACTTTAATTTTTTTTTTTTCAAGCTGTGGGTGCATAGCATACGGCGGTTCCCGGAAGGGATATTTTCTATGATCCTTAGATGACGCCCTTTGCAGTTTTTTTTTTTTTTTTTTTTTTTTTTTTTTTTTTTTTTTTTTTAAGGATAGGTTTTGGAGCTTGTAGATATGATATATGGGTCCTACTTTTACCGTGAGCCTAAAAGTGATTACGAATCTGTTATTTAACTCGTGTGACAACTACTAGTTCTCTAAAGCTTCAGTGGCACTTTACTCTTTATATTTCCCTCTACAGGAGGGAAATATATTGAAAGGGGTAAAAGATTATTAGGTGAAGTCATGAACTATGACCTGAAATTTGGCACAAAGGTTGAGGGGATAAATACCCAGGTGCGTTATATTTTTCTATGCATACCTTTAAAATAATTTTTTTGAATTTTTTTGATCTTCTGACAAAAATTTGTATTTTAGTCTCATGTACCTGGGTATTATAACCGAATGACCTGAAATTTGGTGCGAAGGTGCCCCAGATAAATACCATTAGGAAATCATCAACCTTTTCGGCATATGTTAGCTCAAAATGGTTAATTTTGCTAAGTTTTAGACAAAATAAAAAAATTACATTTTCAGCTCCTGTGCCTTCATATTTACACCAAATGACCTGAAATTTTGTATTAGGGTACCTTGAATATATGTCCACAGGATTAAGTCCCCTTTTTCGTTTACATCACTTCAAAATTATTAATATTAGTGATTTTCAGCTATTTTTAGACAACAAATGCATTTTTTTGCTCCTATGCCCTGCTACTTAAACCATATGACCTGAAATATGGTATGGCAATGCTTGTAATATATGCCAACAGGACGTTATTCACAATTTTTGCATACACCAATTTAGATAGATTTTTTGGGAGAATTTCGGCTTTTTATAGACTAAAAATATGTATTGAGAGTAGGTGATGTTGTGATGGTAAATCTACCGGGAATCCATTTCTGGAAAAAAAATTAATATGGGCCAGTCCATAGTTGCATGGGGAGGGAGATGGAGGGAAATATGCTGTATTTGCTTGGCAAATGTTGCCTTTCTAGTTTGTCAGCTTAGACTTAATAAGTTTGTTGTTCGCTTAGTAGCTCTTAACATATTTTAGTTAAATTCATTAATCTGAATTTTGAAATGACAGATTTATTGTTGTATGCATAAATACTCTTTTACATGTCATCATCATCATCATCTCCTCCTACGCCTCTTGATGCAAAGAGCCTCGTTTTTATTGTTTATTTTTCATTATGTAAATATATATATATATATATATATATATATATATATATATATATATATATATACATAATATATATCTATATATATATATATATATATATATATATATATACACATACAGTATATATACACATATATATTATATATGTGTGTTTTATATATATTTTTTTATATATACACATATATAGCTTATATATGTATGTCTGTATGTACCTCACACATGTTCTTCGACTCACATCTGTTTATGGTCTTTCTACGCCATTTATACCCTAAAATTTGTTTAGCTCATCAATCCATCATCTTCTCTTCCTTCCCGTGCTTCTTTTGCAATTTCTAGGGACCTATTTTGTTATTTTTAGTATCCATCTATTACCTGTCCTTCTCATTATGTGTTCTGCCCATTTTCATTTCTTTTTCTTACATGTTGATAGAATACCCTCTACTTTAGTTTGCTCTCGTATACGTTGCTCTTTTTCTGTCTCTTATTGTTATGTTCATCAGCATTCTTTCCATATTGCTTTGAGTTGTAGCTAGCATATGCTCTGAGGCTTTTGTAAGGTTCCAAGTTTCTGATGTATAAGGTAATACTGGTAGGCCCATCTGATTAAATACTTATCTTTTTAGGGAAATTGATATTTACGTTTCATAATCTCATTTTGTTTACCGAAAGCTCTCCATCCCATGCTTATCCTTCTATTAATTTCGGTCTCATGTCTTGGGGAAACACTTACTGTATGTCCTTAATACGTAGGCTATATTAATTAACAATCTTTACAGGTTTATCCTTAACCCTTATTAGATGTGTGTCTGCATTTTCATCGAACATTATCTTAGTTTTACTCATATCCTGCTTTCTTTATTCAAATCTACTATTATCTTTAGCAATACCTCCCATGATTAACTAAACAGAACTATTTTATCTGCAAATCTTAGTTGTTAAGGTATTCCCCATTAATATCAAATCCTACATCTTCACAATCTAATATTTTAAAAATTTCTTTTAGGCATGTTATGGATAATTTAGGAAAGATGGGGTCTCCCTGTTTAACTCCCCTTTCAATCGAATTTTTCTCACTATCATTATATAGTTTTAGGCTTTTTGTACTACCCGTATATACATCTTTAAGTATTATATATATATATTTGTATATATATATATATATATATATATATATATATATATATATATATATATATAGGCCTATATGTACATATATACTTTATATATATATATATATATATATATATATATATATATTTATATATATATATATATATATATATATTTATATATATATATATATATATATACATATATATATATATATATATATATATATATATATACTGTATATAAATATGTATATATATATATATATATATATATATATATATATATATATATATATATATATGTAAAGTATATATGCACTTACGGTATGTGCTTTGGCCTTGAAAGCAATATTGGTGCATATACAGATGATGCTTCTCTCTCTCTATCAATTCTATCTCATGGATGTTGAGCTGAGGTTCGTGAATCCCTTAATCAAGATCTAGCTAATATTATTGCGTGTTGCAGATTATAAGGTATGAAGATAAACTCTAACAAAACTTAAATATGATTGTAAATAGGGGGAGGAGAGTGGCTCCTCAACCTCCCTATCTCTACATTGGCAATGTCTTTTTAACTATATAAAATTATTTAAAATTTAGGTGTGATTCTTGATTGCAAATTTACTTTTGAAAACATACCCGGTCTGTGTCTTCTTTACTTGAAAATAATGGCATATTAAGAAATTCCTTTCTGCTCTTTAGCATCTACTTATCTCAATTTGTTGGACAAATTTTGCGGTAGTGTATTAACTTCCTTATCCCTGATATGTATGATAATCTCTGGCAACGTCGTTCGGTTAGTTCTTCTTGTGCCTTGCGTTTCATAATTATGACCGTCCTTTACATTCAGGTGTTCCTTGACTGGACCATCCTGTACCTAGCAATAGTTATGCAGACAATTCTAATAGTCTTGTCTTCTCCAACACAGAAAGCTCAATATTACACAGTAATGCAGAATTTTTATTCCAGCAGTGATCATCGTGATCTGGTGGTTGAAACAGTGGAACTTCGGAAGTTCCAAATTGCTGTGAATACTTCTCTGTTGAATGGGTTGTCGTAATTCCCGTTTCATATTTTGTATATGACTTAACAATTTAACTTTGTTACTGATGTTGATACCTCTTAAATTATATGTTTTTGCGTTTATAGCGTTTTTGTCACTTCTCTCTTTCCTTTCCGGTCTTGGCTGTTTTACCTGTTAGAGCCAGTTGGCTTTTACCACCCTGCATTTCCATCTAAGGTGTAGCTTGAATTTTGATGATAATAATGATAAGAAAAAATAAGACAGCGAAATCCTTGCTCTGATTAAATTAATTTTTACAAGTATAAAATTTTATTTCCTCTTCTGTTCACGTATGTATGTAGACAATTAAGATAATAAAAGTTAATGAGTAAATGTATATATATACAGTATATGTATAGTTGGACATAGGAATACCTGATACACCTCGCTCTGAGGAAGTTCACCCAGCCATACCCTTATTGTGCGGTGAGTTCCTGCAAGTGAACACTAGCCGCCCCCACCTCTGCCATCTCTCCCTGCACTATCTGTTTGGGTATTCACCGCGAAGTATGGGTGTGACAGGTAGCGCTTCTTCAGAACAAGGTGTGCCACGGACTCCTGTGCCCAACTGTATGTAGAAAGTATAGATAATTTAGTGTCCTTCGCTTTGTGGTTTTTTTTTTTTATTATTAGTTTTCTTATTGTGAAATCTGAATTGACATTAATTTTCCTAAAAAAACGTAGACCTTGCTAATACACCCTAGAGTTTTGATATTAGTTTTTTACTATTAATTTTTCATAATTATTTATTCTCTTTCTCTCTGTGTACTTTTCATAATTACGGCTAGTCTTTCCATCTGATATTTGCTATCTTTTCCGTCTTGGGCTTACTAATTTAGATCTTAACCATTCTAACACATGCTTTGCTTTCATCATGGAAATATTTATTAGCTTATAACTTATCATTTATCTTTATCACTGATCATATTGCTACATTCGATTGTACTGTTAGATAAATCCATACATTCTCGGCAATAACAGTCTATAAAAGTTGTTGCTGGTCTTAGGGAACCGGCTTACTAGAGCTGGTCACTCCAGTGATCAGCAAGGTAAAGGCAGCGGAACGAAAGTGTTGTCACCCTTAATCCATCAACTGTAATTCATGATGTGCAATGGTCACTTTACTGGATTGCCTTACATTAATCCTTCCTTAGCTAGTGTATGAGAGAAGTCTAAAGACTATATATATATATATATATATATATATATTATATATATATATATATATATATACATATATATATATATATATACAGAAGAACCACAGGGAAAATGAAAATACGAAATATACGCTTAAGTCCTGACTAGTTTCGTGATACTTCTTCAGAGGACTGAAGAAATATGACGTAACTAGTCAGGACTTGAGCGTATATTTCGTGTTTTCATTTTCCCTGTGGTTCTTCTGCATCTGAGCATCACGTTTTCCTGTGATTTTTTACGCATATATATATATATATTATATATATATATATATATATATATATATATATATATATATATGAATTACGTGCCAAAGAGAAATAAGTTCAATTTTCTTAGCCACATTAATTTCAAGAGATTATGTAGAATTTTCTAAGGATTTGAAATATGAAACTTTTAAATGGATCTCAGGAATTTATCGCATTCACAATTTTCCTCAATTGATCAGCAGTCTAATTTTGTTGACTAAACATTGTATATGCAGGGTTTTTTGTATAATAGAATTTGATTCATGTTTTTCTTTTGGTTAGGAATGCTATGTTAATATTTGAGACTTTCGTTTGCTTGTTTGTGAATCCACGGGAACTGATTCATTTTTGTCCGTTGAGAACATTTTCACAGCTGTGGTCTCCCGGTGTCTCAGGTCAACACCCACCCACCCCCATCGTCACATACCACCACCGCCACAACTCTTTACCTGGTTCGACTTCCGGTGGTGTGCATGTATCGTAAAGTTGATGGGACAGCAGTGTTTTCGGCAGGTGTTTTAATGGACAGGGATATCGTTAGGTATGGGGGAGGTCGTATTTAGTCTGTTTTTTATCCTGTTTTTTTTAGGTGTGTATCGATTGTTAAGATATCGCACTGGTAATCGCTCCGACACTTCCTTTTTAATTGCATTGTTGTTTTTGTTCACTCGTTGTTGGTAGTTGGTGAGATTCTAATTTTATGAACTGTAGCTTTCTCTCAACACAGAAATACACACAAACACACATACATATATATGTATGAATATATATATATATATATATATATATAGATATATATATATATAGATATATATATATATATATAGATATATATATATATATTCATATATATATATATATATATAGATAGATAGATCGATAGATAAGATAGATAGATAGATGGATAGATAGATATAGGCATACATATCTATCTAGCCATCTATCTATCTATATCTATATATCTATCTATATATATATATATATATATATATATATATATATATATATATATATATATATATAGTATATGCCAGTCGGGGTGTTAATTGCTTAACACGTCCTGTTTTTGTGCTTGATATATTGATTTTATTATTATCACCCCTTTAGCCAACCACGGTCGTAGCGACTTTTGTTCTCTTCGTGTGGTTCGTTAAAGAAAGAATATTCCTATCTTATAAGTGGCTGGCGTGCAGGTCTTTTACCATTTAGCATCTCCTGGTTTCTCGTAAAACTGGAAAGCAGATGAACACGTAAAATTGCACTAAGCCAAGAGACCATGCGGAATGAGAACTCTGGTTACGCGATGATTATAGTATAGATATTTCAAATCCTTTTATGCTGCTATCAGTCCGTTTAGCTCAAAGTCAAGCGTAGTTTAGGAATATTGTGTCAATATATTGTATTAATTGATAATTATGATAACTAATCACAATTATAAGATTATTACAAACAATATTGATATCATGAAAGATTACAATATTTTATATATATATATATATATATATATATATATATATATATATGTGTATATATGTATATATGTATATATATGTATATATATATATATATATATATATATATATATATATATATATATATATATAATATCAGCCGTTACTAGTCCTCAGAAATGTCCTTGAACTTGTGTTTGTTAATGGTCGTGTCAGTCCAACCCCGCAAACTTCCTTAGTTCGTCGATCCATCGTAGTTTTTTTTCTAACTCTGCTTCTTTTACAATCTCTAGGGAACCATTGTTATTCTTAATGTCTATATTTCTTACATATTTTTAGAATATCTTCATCTTTAGTTTGCTCTCGTATCCACGTTGCTCTTTTTTTCTGTTTATTAGTATTATTCCCATCATTATTCTTTCCATACATCTTTGAGTTGAAACCACTTATGTTCTACGGTTTTAATAAGACACTAAGTTTCTGATGCATAAGTTAATACTGGTGGAACCATCTCATTAAATACTTCTCTTTTTAGAGAAAGTGGTATTTTCATTTTCATGATCTCATTGTGCTTACCAAATGCTTTCCACCCCATGCTTATTCTTCTTTTAATTTCGGTCTCGTGTCCTGAGAAAACATTGTCTGTCCTAAGTACGTATATTTATTAATAATCTCCAGAGGCTAGTCCATAACTCTTTATTTGTTGTCTCTGCATTTTCGTTGAACATTATCTTAGTTTTACGTATATTCATTTTGAGTTCTACATTTCTGCTTTCTTTATTCAAATATTCTATCATCTTTTGTAATTCCTCCTATGCTTTACTAAACACAACTATGTCATCTGCAAATCTTAAGTTGTTAAGGTGTTCCCCATTATTATTAATTCCAATCTAAATTCTTAAAGACTTCTAGACATTCTGTGAATAATCTAGGAGAGATGGAGTATCCCTGTCTAACTCCTTTCTCAATCGGAATTTTCTTACTAGCTTTATGTAGTTTTAGGATTGCTGTACTTCCTGCATAGATATCTTCAAGTGTTATAACATAAGATTCTTGTATACTTTGTTCTTGAAGGACTTTCATTACTGCTGATGACAGAATCAAGGCTTTCTCAAAGTCTATAAATGCTGTACATTGTGGTTTGTCATACTCTGTTGAATTTTCCATTAGCGGGTTAATTACGTTGAGATACTACCGCTAGAGAGTTATGGGGTCCTTTGACTGGCCAGACAGTACTACATAGGCCCCTTCTCTCTGGTTACGGTTCTTTCACTTTGCCTACACAGACACCAAATAGTCTGGCTTATTCTTTACACATTCTCCTCTGTCCTCATACACCTGACAACACTGAGATTGCCAAACAATTCTTCTTCACCGAAGGGGTTAACTACTGTACTGTAATTGTTCAGTGGCTACTTTCCTCTTGGTAAGGGTAGAAGAGACTCATCAGCTATGGTAAGCAGCTCTTCTAGGAGAAGGACACTCCAAAATCAAACTATTGTTCTCTAGTCTTGGGTAGTGCCATAGCCTCTGTACCATGGTCTTCCACTGTCTTGGGTTAGAGTTCTCTTGATTGAGGGTACACTCGGGCACATTTCTATCTAGTTTCTCTTCCTTTTGTTTTGTTAAAGTTTTTATAGTTTTTATTGGAAATATTTATTTTAATGTTGTTACCATTCTTGAAATACTTTATTTTTCTTTATTTCTTTTCCTCACTAGGCTATTTTCCCTGTTGGGGCCCCTGGGCGTATAGCATCCTACCTTTCCAATTAGGGTTGTAGCTTAGCATTTAATAATAATAATGATAATAATAATAATGATAATATGGTCAGTTGTTGAATATCCACTTCTAAAGCCTGCCTGCTCTCTTGGTTGATTAAAGTCTAGCTGTCTTTCTGATTGAACTGATATGATTTTGTGTAAATATTTTATATATTATTGAGAGTAAACTTATTGGACGGTAATTTTTCAGGTCTGGTAATTTTTCAGGTCTTTTGTGTTTCCCTTTTTGTAAAATGGTATAATAATAAAGTCTTTCGAAACTGTAGGTATAGATCATTCTTGGAGACCTCTGCTCTGGTGTAGAATTCAGCCACTTTTACTTCTCTGAAATCTACAACATCTATTATTAAATAAATTGTTAGGTCATGTTCTCCTGCTGCTTTGCCTCTTTTCATGTCTTTTAATGCCTTTCTTACTTCTCCTACTGTTACGTTTGGTACCGGCTCAGGTGTCTCATTATTTCTATTGGTGAAGTTATTTCTTATATTACCATTTTATAGCATTGTATAGAAATCCTAAGCAATTTTTTTATCACTCTATTGTAAATATTTCTATTTTCATCCTTTAAAGCTAACATGTGTTAAAGCCCTATTCCAAGTCTTCTTCTCATCAATATGATGATTCTTCCTTTCTTTAGTGGTTCTTCAATTTTGGTCTGATTGTGATTACGAGTATCTTGGGTTTTTAGTTTATTTATTGTTTTCGGTAGTTCTGCTAATTTTATTTCATCTCTCTTGGATTTTACCATAATTTCCAATCATTTTTTATTAGGTTTTTTGGTCTTTTCTGACAGTTTTCCTTGATCTTGTTTAGGAACTCTTCCACCTATCTCTGTACTGATTCCGATACAAGTTTTGTTAAATTACTGTTCATATCTTCTGTATATGCTTCCATTTCATCATTTAGCCGTGAGTACCTATTTTGTATTTATAAACTAAACTCATCAGATTTTTTTCTCTTAGTACGAGAGTGTTTATTTTCTTTCTTGCAATTATTTTTTCTCTCTCTTTGCTTTGTTTCTTATATTACCATATGAACGCTTGAATTTAACTTGTTTAGAACTTTTAACTCTTTAACTAAATTGACTTTATCACCGAGAATAAAATCTATTTAATTTTTCCTTACTCCATTTGGGCTTCTTCATGTCCATTTTTTGTGGTCCTTTTCATAAAAGTTGTTCATTATTTTAAGATTACTTCTTTCAGCAAATTCTACAAGCATCTCTCTTGTTATGCCTCGTGCCTACTCCAAATTGACCCTCTGCTGATTCTCTTCTCTTCTTTTGACTTACTTTAAGCATTGAAATAACCCAAGACAAATGTAAATTGAGTCCTGTTTTTATCATAGATATTTCCAGATGTTCATAAAAAGTTTCTATTTCTTCCTCTGTATGCGATGTTGTTGGTACATAGGTTTGAACGATCTTTAGTTTATACTTCTCATTTAGTTTGAGAAATAATCTTGTAATGCTGTCACTAGTACTATAAAATTTTTCGATGTTATCTGCAAGATTTTTATTAATAAGAAAACCCACTCCATTTTCTTGGTTAGTGTCATGGCCCCCTTTAATTCTATGTAAGATTCCCCAGGTCATCTAATTTCACTTAATCTTGTTTCTTTCAGTTCTTCTAGTAACACAGCAAGATCTTCATCCCTAGACAGGGTCCTGACGTTTATGTTGCAAGGTTGAGTTTCCAAAGGTGGCCTGTTCTAGCCCAGAGATTCTTAGCACCCTCTGCAGTGGGATGTAGCTGCCCGCCACCTTGAGCAGTTACTCTACCACTGCAGCTGGGGACTGGGAGCCGTTACAGGGTTGTGATATATATATATATATATATATATATATATATATATATATATATATATATGCGTGTGTTTGTGTAATGAATCATCGTAATTGTGTGACATAGTTTAGTAATATATGGTGAAAAGGTATTGCAGATAAATTTGTTTTATTCAATGTTGATTGACACATTTTCTTGAGATTTATAAATATTTGATATGAGATTCTGATATTCAATCCAGTTGCAATATTTGTTTAATATAAACACTATTATGGAAATTCTCTCTCTCTCTCTCTCTCTCTCTCTCTCTCTCTCTCTCTCTCTCTCTCTCTCTCTCTCTCTCTCTCTCTCCTTTTTGTTATGTGTGTTTTGTATTAACTGCTAAATTTTCGTGATTGCATATTAAACACTTATTATTGAGTTACTCTCTCTCTCTCTCTCTCTCTCTCTCTCTCTCTCTCTCTCTCTCTCTCTCTCTCTCTCTCTCAATTTGTCAAGCATTTTATGCGACCAAGTTTTCCTTATTGCAGGAATTGAAACAAGCGCACGTTTAGAAGTTTTGCTCTTCATTGCAAAAGTCGTCACAAATTGTTTTTAAGCTTTTTTAAGTAACCTCCAAAATTGCTGAAGTCAGGTCATTTGAGTTGTGAAATAGCAGCAGTTTAGTTGGCAATTTCGCTGATTTTGTTGGGTAAGCTGGCAATAAGCTTGGTCTTTTATTATAATTGAGTCTATTATTTTTATAAGTTCTTACTTCCCATTTATTTGTATTGTGGGTTCGTTGTTTGAAGATTTGCGCAAGACCTGATTGAGCAGATATCATCACATGTTTTATGAATTGTTAGGAAAGGGTCAAAGTTCATTTGATTACTTTTAAGTTATGAATTTGATTTGACTGGTGGGGTGTTTATGATAAGTACATTTTAAATAAGCCCGATGTGATCGTAAAGATGGAGTATGTCCTTGTTCAAGAGAAGTTGCAATCATACTTTGAAATGCCTTCTCTAATTTCTTTGTCTTGAACAAAATTGTCAATAGATGGAGTTGTATCTATTGTATCCTTGGATAGTTCGTTTTCTTAAGCATGCTAGGCATAGACCGAAATTGTTAAAACCATACATTACTACTAAAGCAACCCTTCAATGACCGACTTTTGTTTTCTATATTGACATGATTTATTGAGTTGTCATTTAATTTTACGTATACACCTAGTCCTATCCCTTTTCATTTAGTAACTTTTCTCCTGTTAGAAAATCCTCTCTCGGTATATCATTCATTAATTCATCATAGGTCATCTTTTGGTTTGTGCTCTTTGCTAAGATAGGGGAAGAATTTTTATATAATATTCTCACACGTTCCGTAATTAGAGAGTAATTTTTACAACTAAAAAGTCTTTGAAGGTAGCATGTAGAAGTGGTAGCCGTGAAATCAGTACAGCACCTTTGTCTTGTTAATTTTTATTAGTTGTACTTTAAAGTTTTACTTTTATATTAACAGTGCCTAAATCAGGATGTTTTTATTTTCATTATTAATTGATATTTAGCAATCACACTAGATAACACATAACAAATTCACTTTATAGAATTTGTTTCTCCTAGTTAAATTGATTGAAGTTGAACATCATTGCTTTCTGCAAAATTCATTATCTGTACAAAGTTAAAATGTGTTGTCTGTGTCTGGTCAGACATCCTGCGTTTGTAAAATGTAAGCAATAAAAGTTATATTATGATATAGTTCAGTTCATAGCCATGAGAAAAAACAGAATACATATATTATTGATAGTATATGTAAATTGCATCTTCAAAGTTATAATAAACCTGAATGAATTACCCTATGATAATAATTATTGTAACTAATAAAAATGATATGGACGATAGGTATATTTTAATTTTACCAAAGGTCCAGCGAACGTTTATTGAATAATTATATTTACAAGACTGAAGCATCTCTTGTATATGGAATTCTTTTTATGTAGCATGTAGATATCTTTAAACCTGCAGTCTGTATATTAGTAATCGCTCTCTGGAGAATCTATTCATGAGGTAAAGTTTTTCTAGTCAGTGATTATTGTTATTTTCCTTAATTTCCTAAAGTGCTTCAAGAAACATTCCTTAGGTGTGTCTTGAGGTCAAAAAGGTTGGCTGTGCCCCAAAGGATGTGTATCGTAATAGCTTAGGTCATGGGTCATACCCCGATGAACAAACGAACTAACAGGACACATGCCCAATTTTGGGACGCCCTCTTGACCCAACTCAACCTTCCGTTTTCCATTAATTTTTATATTGCTTCGTTTTCTATGTTTTACGTTCGACCGATTTGTTTTCTCTTATGTTATTTTTCTTGCTCCTTTATGTATAGATAATATAATATTTTTGATGTTCTCTTATTGTCTGTATGTTGTTAATTAAAATTCGTAGTATTTCTTCTGTGAAAAATTTTTTGTTTGACTTTATTGGCGTTATCCGTACATGCATTATCGTTTTAACAGTTAATTTGTCACTGTTACATAAAAAAAAAACACTAGAAATACTGTTTTCCGACCGTGTTCTTCGACAACTTTTCTTGTATTTCTAAGAATGTGATTTCTTAGTCTGTATCTTAATCGCTGTTAATTCATTATGTATAGTTTAGCTTTTCGGTCCCTTGAAATTGAAACACCTGCTGGACCTTAATGCTTATGGAATGGTAGAACCATATGGTATTTTTTCTCTCTTTTTCTGTAAAGACAGCTGATCTTTAGGTCCTTAGACTTGTTATTTTTCGTAAGTTACCAACAAGAAGTTCGTTTTGCACTCGTAGGTGAAGTAGTAATGTTATTTTATTAGGTAAATGTATTTGTGGTACCTCTAGCTCTCCTGAACACAACCCAATTTCCACAACTCCCGTATTATAGAATTTATTATCATCTCATGGCAAAATGTCTAAATAGGTATGCTGAAGGTAATCATCTGTGATCTATTTTGTAGTCTGGCTTTAGCAAAGGCCTTGGATCCTGTGATACCATTCTTAAAATGTCCAATGCTGTATAAAAATCCCTTAATTGTATTCATGAAATTTTTATTATTAACCTTAATTTTAATGCTGCTTTTGAAGGTGTTAATAATGAGACCCTTGTTTTCAAATTTAAAAATTGGGAGTAGGTCGGTATTTTCTTGGCATCATTATTGACTTATCAAGTAATACATGGTAAGAGTAGTTTTTGATAGGCACTATAGGGTTCTCGGCCCATTAATTTTTATACTATATACCCACGATATGTGTTTTGGTCTATCGAAACAGGCTTGTCGCATATGCAGTTTATGCTACTCTATTTGCATCAATAGAGATTAAGTTAGAATTAATGTTTGGTGCAAATAATAAAAATGAAGGTGAACTCAAAGTATGATTTTAAGTAAGTCGAGGGTAGTGTCTCCTCAACATTTAGATATTTACAGTGACAATAGTCTCTTTGACTATATAAAATTCATTCAAGATTTTAGGCTTGAGTCTTAATTCGTTATTTACTTTTGAGAAACGCATTTGATCTGTTTCTTCATGAACTTGTAAAAATATTGGCATATTGTGAAATTCTTGTTAGGATTTTCTTTGATCAATTTATTCTGAGGGAATATTTCAAATTATTTTATTCTGCTTTGTTTTGAGTATTGTTCTCCTAGTTTGGTCTTCAGCCGTTGGCTGTAATATTAATTTGTTGGAAAAATGGCGGTCTATAAAGTTCCTTATTTCTAATCTGGTTATTAATCTTTGGCACTATTGGTCACTTAGTTCTTTGTGCATGATGCATAAAATATTTCAAAGTAATGATGGCCCATTGCTTTCAGATCTTCCTTGGATGTAAAGCCAGTACGGAGTAGCCTACTAGTTATGTAATTTATGTAGTCTTTCATTCTCCATCGCGAGGCTAAATACTCTACAGAATCGTAGAAGATGTTTTATTACAGCTGTGACCAGATTATAGAATAATCTTTCTAATCGGGCGGTTAAACCTATGGAACTTTAGAAGTTAAATTTTTTTTTGCAAATGCTTTTATGTTGGTTATGTTAACATAAGACATGTTTCATAGTTTATACTTGGCTGAAATATTTTAACGTTGCTACTGATCTTAATCTATATTATAATTTTTCAGCTTTATTATTTTTCATATTTACATAGTTTATTCGTAATTTCTGTATTTCCATTCAGCACTGTACAGCTCTCTCTCTCTCTTGAAGCCATTTGAGCCTGCAGCATCCTGCTTTTGTAACTAGAGTTGTAACTTGGTTTATAAATCTTAAAAATTCCCCCCTATTAACCTGTTTGGCCCTCGTAAAGAAGTCTAGCCTAAATACGTTCTTGCTATGCAAAAGACGAAATGACTGGCAACCTAGTACCTTAATTTAGGAAAGGAAAGGGAAAATAAAAAACAATTCTTAAAATAGGGAAGTACAAAGGAATTGGGCTAACGGTTATGCTGAATATGCGATTTTGGATGATTATTTTTGCTTCCATTGGCATTTGGAAGAAACTACACTCCTAAAAAAAACCGAAGATTATAAGAGTTCTGGAAACTGATTTTAGGTTCATTTTGACTTTTGAAAGAAAATCTTTTGATATAGGGAAGATTACGGTATTGGGGTAAAACTACTTTCACATTTAAAAGAAATTTTCTCTTCAATTAAAAAGGTAATTAGGTAATATTAAAAATCTACTCATAAAAGAAGGAAATTTTCTTCCTATTAATTTTCGAATTTTCTTACATGTACCCTGTTTGTCTATGCGAAACTGACAACGGTTGTTGTAAGTTTTGCCAACCCTTGGTATTTCGGGAAGGAAAGGGCAAATTTATTTGCTCTAATTTTTTATATTCTATATTATCCATTGGTTAATTGGGTGAATTTACAGATTTCAGGTGAAGTGTGACATCGCGATTTGTTTTAAACTTTATAGATGGAATGTTGCGCCATTGCTAACAGTTGTAATGACGACGTTTTAATACTATAGGCTACAGTGCCAAATCTGTTTCTCGAATTTATTGCGTAAAATAAACTGAAGTACCTTTATTAACCATATGAGAGAGAGAGAGAGAGAGAGAGAGAGAGAGAGAGAGAGAGAGAGAGAGAGAGAGAGAGAGAGAGAGAGAGACTGACTATCTCCACCCTTTCTCGTGCCTTGTAATGATCTTGAAAGGGCATTTGTAAGGGGTTCGGAAAGACTGTGGATATCCCCAGGGGAAAACTCAGGATGAATTTTAACTTTGTTCAGGTTTTCAAGAGAGGAGGTTGAGGGGATTGAGGGGGGTTACCGTGACCTCAGGAGTCGCGCTGGGCTGCGGAAGTCGTGTGTGAGTGTTTATCACAAGTCAAGAGGTCAGCCATCCACCTGCTTGTGCCCACGGGGAAACTGTTCGTGCTTCCAAGAATTCGCACTTGCAGACTTTGGTCAAGGTTATCATTTGCTTGTTTACTGAACTTTTGTTAGATATAAAGGTCATGGATGAAGTCTCCCTCTCTTCGTGGTATTTAAATTATTGGAAACTTCCCCAGCTGAAAGGCATGAGGATATTCGTTTTAGGCCCGGACTGATAAAGGGGAACAAATGGGTCGGTTCCTAAAAATTGAGGGGGCTTTTGTTAAGACATTAAGCCAGACCTGGGCGTCTATAACCATTCAAACGCTTCTAAATAAGGAAAACTGGAGGGCCTCGACGAGGTAATCCTCATATTACGGAGGTGAAACCATTCAAAAAATTTATATGTCCAATACACTGTATTTTTTTTTATTTCTGATTTCCAATTTGTTAATCATCTTCTAAGATTAACTTCCTCTTGACATTTATAATGACAATACTCTTTGTTGTTTCATCACGGCAGTCACTTAGATTCTATTTTCGTCTTTTGTGCCATTGCCGTACAGTTTGTCCTTCCATCTATTGCTATTGACTTTACAAATGCATCATTCAGTAGAACACGCCCAGAGAACATCCATTAAGACCCGTCTGATGAAACAGTGGCTGAAGTGAAACGCATGAGTGTGATTTGCTTAAGCACACAAGGCTTACAATAGGATAGCATTGTATTACCCTTCCTCCATCCCCTCTCCACCCCTCCCCTTCCCCTTCCCTCCCCTCTCCCTTCCCCTCTTACATCATCTTAAAAACAATTCGGACTCGAAAGTCAGTCTACTTGTTATTGGTCTAAATACTAGATTTTTTTTTTAAGCTGGGAAGGTCATCTTAGAAAATTGTGAATACTAACACGATTGTGATAGATAAGAGGACAAGAGAAATAAACACAAAGTTCTAATGAGGCCCTATTGTTTCCAATATTTTAAAGAGAAATTTAAAGTAATTTTTTCTCTCTCTCTCTCTCTCTCTCTCTCTCTCTCTCTCTCTCTCTCTCTCTCTCTCTCTCTCTCATATGTATGTAGATATAGATATATAATGTTTATTATATATATATTCATATATATTTCTATTGTATATTATATTATATACATATGTATGTATGAATGTGTGCATGTATAAATGAATAGAATTTCAAGAATCACATAAACGAAGGATTAGTTTGTCATTTACATCTATGTGTTACCCTAAATTAAAGTATTTTGACTTGATAAATGCATTGATTTAGTTGCATCTATAATTTTTTTTTTATCTTTTATTATTACAACCTAAATAATTGGAGCGGCTTATCACTAAGATAAAATGTAATTTGTATTTATTTTATTCCCTTAAAAACTGGCGCTCCAGACGTCTTCGTAGTTAGGACAAGGACTAATACTCCAAGTCATATGCAAAATTTGAAGTGGTTATGCACGTGTCCCATAAAAGGCTATTAACATTACTGAAAGGTCAAAGTAGTCTTTGCACTCCTTTCATTAGACCTTGCATACAAAGTACAGCATTTATGTACTCATGGTGGATTTTTGTTGAGGAAGCTTCAAACATAAGCTGAAAATTATTACCTAAGATCTCTCTCTCTCTCTCTCTCTCTCTCTCTCTCTCTCTCTCTCTCTCTCTCTCTCTCTCTATCTCTCTCTCTCTCTCTCTCTCTCTCTCTCTCTCCCTAAGAAAGGTAATTTTTCCTAAGACCTTTGTTCTACAGTGTATATAATATATATATATATATATATATATATATATATATATATATATATATATATATAAGAAATAAAAAGATGAATGTAATACCAAACGCTTCAACATTTAATTGCAAATCTTGTCCCAAGAAGTCATGCGAGTAAATGTGAAAACCTCCTGCCTTATATTTTCCAGGTTTATTAGCTTTCACAAATCATTCGTGTTATTGTTAGTTTTCAAGCACATAAACTCATACACATACAACATACACACACACACACACACACACACACACACATATATATATATATATATATATATATATATATATATATATATATATATATATATGTATATATATATACTGTATATATGTGTGTGTTAGTTACTACAATTATAAGCATGTTTGCATCATAGAAAGCTTCCGTATTGAATTCTTGAGCAAAATAAAAATTCTTTGGGCACGTTCCATTAAATTTTTATGCACGTCTTTTGATCGATTACAGTAGGTACTTGCTGAAGTGCTTCCTGGAAGGAACTCTGGTCAGTATGCCTTGAGCGTGTGAGGGGCAGGGCATGGAGCTTTCGGCTTCGCACCAAAAACATTAAAGAAATCAGAATGCTTATGCCCCCGGGGATTCCTTTTAGAGTGAAATTGTGTGGTGTGTACAGACACATACACACATACTTTCATATATATATATGTATATGTATATATATGTATATATATATATATATATATATATATATATATATATATATATATATATATGTATGTGTGTGTATGTTTGTGTGTATGTATGTTACGCAAATATAGTGCATAGTATTTCCTCTTAACTCAGTGTGATGTCTATCTGACTTTTATCAAGGTTGTCTTTTGATTTTTAGTATTGTGACTTGGTTATAATTTTTTTGTCTTTGCATTTATATTAGTAACCGCTATGAATTAACAAATTATATTCACTAAGTCGTAATGTAGTGATCTAAGTGATAGACTCTCAAGTTGTTTTGCTTATGTTTATGGCAGGAGTTGAAGCTTCACCGGGGAGGGATGTGTTTTTTTTAAATTTCCTGATTCGATTTTCAAAGGATCTCAGCGTAAATGAGATCGTATTAGAATAAAAGTAAAATATTTTTTTGTTGTTGATATGGTTAAAGTTCATTGGAAGGCTACTGCTTATTAAATATAATGTATAAGCCAAATTACAATCCATGCACAAAATGTATTTAACATTTATTATATGCTGTATTACTTACAAAGAACTTGCTAGATTCCGTATCTTGTATTTTTCATGCATTTCCAAAGACTCAAATTTCCAAACGCCAATGAAAACCGAGTAAGAAAGGAAACTTCCCGATATCTGACCGGCATCTCTTTCACACGTGGCGTATCTGTAAACACACGTTTTTGTAAGGGTTCGCTGCCTGCCTCCCCACCCCACCCCCTCTACCACCCTCTTGTATACATATCTCCATGATCGTTGTTGATCCTTAGCGCCAACCAACATGGCGCCTCCTTCTTTAAGATTTCAGAGTGGTTTCTTTAAGTCTTCGCGAGAGACTCCTCTCCGGGGCTTTTATTTTCTGTGTTCTTATTTGTTTCCCTTTGTTGCTTTTGTTTGCTATTAATCGGAAGTGTGATTTGTGTTTGGTGTGTGGGTGAAAGTCGTATTTCATTAAGGGTTCTAAATTCATGTACAGTATCTTATAAATCTGTCTTATAACAGCATCTCTCTCTCTCTCTCTCTCTCTCTCTCTCTCTCTCTCTCTCTCTCTGTCATGTCAGTTAACTACGTGTCATTGATAATGATTTAATCTTTAGAAATAATCTGGTTTTAATATTTTAACTTTTTTGTCCTACACTTTACAAGTACATTTTATGGGGTAGAAATCAAAGGTGATACATGTAAATGACGGCTTGTTATATGCAAACATATTAAGGCCTCGACATTCCTTGGGTCGCCAAAGAGGCTCATATCGGCCACGCTCATATACGATGGCTCATAAGGTAACATAGGCCCAAGGTCTAAATATGTTTAGACCTTGCATAGGCCTATCTCAAGGCTGAGAGGGCGTGATTATGCGGTAGCCTGTGGTCACAGGGGAACACAGGCGCCTCATATTCACGGACACCACTTCAATCTGGGAGATTTGGTTGGTCGGTCCTCGGGGATATACACTATAGGATGCTGATATAGTATTTGCCTCAAGTTAGTAGTATTATGATAGTAACCTAAGGGAGAGGTATAAGAGGCTATATCGAGCCTTCAACCAATTCTACCCACGTTGC
>NC_090752.1:37675245-37680245 GCF_036898095.1 Palaemon carinicauda
TAATAATAATAATAATAATAATAATAATAATTCTGCTGATAATAATAATTATGATGATGTATTTGCATTACTTATAATTTTGTCTTGTACTGTGTCTTTGCAGGTTGACTTGATTGATATGCAGAGTCAACCAGATGGGAAATACCGTTTCATTTTCAATTACCAGGATCACTTGACCAAGATGATATGCCTTCGAACCCTACAGACTAAGACTGCCGAGGATATAGCTTTTCACCTGGTTGACATTTTCTGTGATAAAGGAGCCCCTCATATTCTTCAATCTGACAATGGGAGAGAATTTTCAAATAAGGTAATCAAGGAAGTTCTGGCTATGTGGCCAGAATGTAAGCTAGTTCATGGGAAACCAAGATATTCTCAATCTCAGGGTTCCGTGGAACGAGCAAACAGAGATGTTGAAGCAATAATCGCTTGCTGGATGAAAAATAACAACACTACACAATGGTCAAATGGACTGCGCTTTGTTCAGTGGCAGAAAAACACGCGCTTCCATTCTGGAATTGGCAGGACACCTTATGAAGCCATATACGGAGAAAAGGCTCATCTTGGTATTTCTGCTATCAACATACCAGAA
Organism: Palaemon carinicauda; assembly: GCF_036898095.1. NCBI lineage: Eukaryota > Metazoa > Arthropoda > Malacostraca > Decapoda > Palaemonidae > Palaemon > Palaemon carinicauda. The sequence goes on from NC_090752.1 coordinate 37,675,838, forward strand.
GAAATAATGGAAGGCAGGGAGACAGAGGAGCAGCTTGCAGAAGCACTTTGTTTAGTTAATGAAGAAGATCAAAATGTAGAACAGGGGAAAAGTGCTGAAGGTTGTTCCATAAATTGCAACTCGTGTGGTCAAAACATTCTATGTCATCCTTCTGGTCAGTGTTGTTCAACTGTAAATGACAATGTTGATGACCCTGTGCTCTGTTGCCTATACAATAGAAATCGTAGCATTCAGACTGAACGAAGGGAATCGAAAATACAACAAGAGAAGCAAGCTAAAAAAATGAAGGATAAATCCGTACAGCGTTTCAAGCCGGCCCTTGCAGGGGACACTGTCATGGTTCCTATTCCACTTGTTGACCGTGGACGAGTGGAGTTAGCGAATGCAAAGGCAATTATAACTGAGACAATGGATAGCAGAACTTACAAACTAGGGACAAAACATGGTTTACTGAAACAGGTGTACAGTCGGAATCAGTTCACTTTGTGCTGAAAAATTTGTCCCTCGAAGAGGTGATAAAGGATCGCGAAGTCAGTCTGCGAGAGGTAGCTATTGCAGACTCGATGGGACATGGCCAGGGGATCAGTAAGTGTAGCTGCACCCAGTCATGTCGGAGCAGACGCTGTAAATGCTTCAAAAACGAAGTATTGTGCAACAGCAGATGTAAATGCAGCAACTCTTGTTCAAACAAGTCAGATAATGCTAATTTTGATAATTGTTGAAATAATTTTCAAGTTCAGTTTTAGTTCTTTCAATATTCTAATATACTTGTAATGTGTAATGTAAGTTTTAATGTTGAATAAATAAAACACACACCTTTATTAATACTTAGACTTTTCCTAATCAATTTTAAGTTACTATTTGTTTATTTTTGCATAATGACCAGCATCCATTGGGGTAACTTTACAAAATGACCAACGATACTGATAGTCATTTTGCAAAATGACCAAGCTTCTGGTCATTTTCCAAAATGACCACAATTATTTGGGCATTTTGCATACTGACAGATATTTTGGTCATTTTCCAAAATGACCGGGCAGTTTGCAAAATGACCAATTCCTCAAAATGACCGTAACATATACATACATACATACATACTGTACATACATACATATATATATATATATATATATATATATATATATATATATATATATATATATATATATATGTAATATATCTCCCCAATCAACTCCTCAACCCATACTATCCCATCCTATCATCTGCTTCTTCCTACAACCCAGTGTTCTGGAGCTAGCCATTATAACTTTCATTCAGAAAATATTTCCAGGACTAGTGATAGACGACATGATTAACAAAGCTGGGTTGGTTAGGATCATCCATACTAAGGTGGTTTGCTGTGAGCTATCAGACCAAAATCTCCCACCTCAAAATCTCCCATCATCATCAATCCGCATTGGCCAGCGTGGTGATGAAAAGGACCAAACTCCAGACAAGAATAAGGACATGCCCGAGGCCTTTGTCCTGGAGTGGACTAGAAAGGGCTGCATTTGTTGTTGTTGAATGGTGCTACTAGAGTATGGCATTTACCGAGCTGTTGGCGACCAATCAAAATTAAGTATGCAATCTACCAAACAACCCATTAAAGGACTTTGGATATTACTTCCTCAAACTATATACAAAACTACTAAGTCAAAAGTGAGATATTTAACTAATTTGTATTACCAAAACAACCTACTTCAAACCTATGGCAAGAACTCCATCAAACTATATACGAAGCTAATTTCAGACAAAATGAAGGAAATGAGGTTTTCCACTCTACCCATTTAAATAACAAGATCAATAACAGACTTGGTGTGTTTGAAATTTTAGAATTAGTGAATTATTTTCTTCATAAAATTCCAATGAGTACTATATTATAACCATCACTGGAAAGTCGTCCAATACCATCCGTGGTGTGATATGTGTCGGGATGTTTGTAGCGTAATTGCATCACATCGAAGGAGGGGTCAAATGATTGGCACCCAAGAGAATCCTATACATTTTGACGAGTCTCGTTTCGTTTTGCTGGCAGTCGTAAATATAACAGCTACCGAATGGTGACTGGCGATTATCTCCCCAACTCAGGAGATTTTGATGCTGTAGCTATATATATATATATATATATATATATATATATATATATATATATATATATATATATATATATATATATACATATATATATGTGTGTATGTATATGTATATATATGTGTATATATATATGTAAATATAAATACATATATATATATATATATATATATACTGTATATATATGAAATGAATATATATGTATATATATGTATACATATATGTATTTGTGTTTATATGTTTATATATACATATATGTATGTATGTATATATATACACATATATATGTATATATAACTTGTATATATTATATATGTGTATGCATATATGTGTATATATGTTTATGTATATATATGTATATATACGTATATATATATAAATATATAAAGTATATATATGTATATATATGTACATATATGCATATATATATATATATATATATATATATATATGTATATATATATATATATATATATATATATATATATATATACATATACATATATATATAAACGGGCTTTTGGATTTTAAAAAGTAATCTTGATTAACTGCCTTTTTATATCCAACGAAGAGATAAGAAAGTTTGATTCCTATCATAGAACGTGAGTAAGAGCTTACCTCTGTGGTAAATTCCAACGAGTGGCTTTGGGGAATATTGGTTACCAACACTAAACCTTCAATCATCAATGTAATTATGTCTACCTAACACCAGGAGCTCGCACAGAACTCATTGAGCTATCGTGGCTTGATTTCTAAATATTATTATTCTATTCGTATTCCTTATGTTGGAATATAATGTATTCTACATTTTTTTAGCTTTTTTAAATGAATAGTGTATGGTCTTTAATATTATTTTTCTACAAGTAGTTTATGCTTTCTTTCTGTTTAAGTTACAAACTAATTTATAGCAGAACATTTTTAAAGAAAATTAATGGTAGATATACTATATTAGAAAATGAATAGTAGATAATATATTATAGTATAGCAGAAAGAGGATGGTAGACATCATACTGTCTAGCGAAAGAATTAAAATTTGATTAATAGGAACATAATTAGAATAATAATACAACGTTCTTCATCATATCTTCCTCTTTGTGTTTATATTCTATAAAATACTAATAGTCTAGGAGTTAATAAGTTCCGCTTATAATGATGATATTGACAATAATGAAGAAAATAATGATAATAATAATATTGATCAAGGTCATGATTAGGCTATACTAATAATAAAAATAGTCTAAAAATAACAGTAATAATTCTTAAATATAACCTCTCAAAACATTTTCGACACCACCCCTTTGTATACAGTTTAAATTTTACCTTTTTACTATAGATAATTGTATTTGATCTACTACTACTCCTACAGTTCCATTAACTATTACTGCTCACAGTGTATGTGCAACTCATTTTGGCTTAAGTCTTCTGCTCGTGCAACCGCCAAACCTCTTCACTAACACTTATGTGTCATCCTATTTTTTCTCGTATATATGGAATGTTTATGTATATATATACAATATATATATGTATATATGTATATATATATATATAAATAAATGTGTATATATATATATATTATATATATATATATGTATATAAAATAAAAAGCTCGTATCAGAAATTAGGCTTGTAGGCTGGACCATCAAAAGTCCTGTTATTGTGTTTCTAAAACTTTTGTAAATGTTGCCTCAGCAGGGTTAAGATCTCGTTGGAGATTTTGACAAGGCCCAAGGTCTAAGGCCAGATTAACCAAGTTGCCGTCTCAAGGCTACGCAGCCTTGTCGTCTTCCCGTAATTTGTGACATCTCAAGCGAGCCTTTTTTCTGCCCTAGCTGACTACACTGTATTATGTCTCTTCTCTCACAAGTTGCAGAGTTCTCTCTCTCTCTCTCTCTCTCACACTGAGGGACCTGGGGGAACCCAAACAAAAAATAAGGCAATAAGGTAAGGTAAGGTAAGGCTCTCTCGCAAATCGTTGACTTATTGATATCATGAAACATGTCTTGATTTTTAGTACGGAGGCCAATGTTTATTCTTATGTTTTTCTTCAAATTACGGCCACCTACGAAATGGACATTCCACCACCCTTATTTACTATAGGCCTTAATGAAAATGAATCAAAAGACCTTTATTTGGGAAAATGGGTATCTTGAAAGAGGCCATGCTCTAGGAATTGATTAAAGTAGACGTGTTCGCCAACATTTAACCAAAATTTCTAGGAGCTCGAAATAGATGAACGAGATGCAAAATTGCTGGTGAGGCATTATTTTGAATGGAATAGGTTATTTGGCTTTGCTGGTAGTTTATACTTACCTGTGCT
>NC_090752.1:37685245-37697745 GCF_036898095.1 Palaemon carinicauda
ACAGCCACATTTCCGTAAGACCGTACTTGGAAATTGTCTGGCACTGCTACAGAATGGTTCATGTTCTTTAGTTATGGGTCTCTGGGGAGTACGAGCTGAGTGGGGATGGCGGGGGATTGCTACTACAGAACAGTAGTACTGGTGTAGCTGCTGCTAAGGGAGGGACTAATACAGGATGGACAACTATTGTAGACTACAGCTGTATAGAGGAGAGGATAGTGGAGGGGTAGATAAAGGCTTCCTGGTGTAGAGAATAGCAAGGCGTTGGTGGGGATGAAGGGTCACCGAGGACAGGAACCTCTGGATTTATTTAATTTAGTTTTACAGGGATATTCCTGAAACACGACCTGAATATCCTTCAGACTTTGTCCTGTCATGTAATTCAAGTAAAGTCGAAACTCTTCTGATGTTATTTATTTTATGTCGATTTGTGTCCTTTTGCCATTTCGTACATTTTTGGAGGGTCGCTCTTTTGCTAGGTATTGATTTCATAGCCTGAGCCCTGGAGTTTAATTATTTATGAGAAGGGTTATCGGTGAATGGAGTGTTATAATGGGGATTAATATTCAATGACGCCATTTCTTCCCTTTTCTTCTATGTTTAAATCTTCAGGTTTGAAGTTATTTTTATGTGATCAATTTTAACAGAACATTTGATTTAACTCTTCCTCTTTTGAAGTGAAGATCTGAAGAACTGATGGGTGTTAAAATTAGTGTAGCTTTTGGACCCATGCCTATACGCAGACTTATTCGTAGATTTCATGTGAGTTTTATTTATACAATGAATTACGAAGAATTGTTTGGTTTATCTAGTTCTCATCAACACTGATAATGTGATTTAAGTAATTTTTTGTGCCTATAGAATTGAGGTTGCAAGCGCCACGCCTGTCCTTTCCCCTAGACTTTTTTAACCCCATGGTTTGAGAGAGAGAGAGAGAGAGAGAGAGAGAGAGAGAGAGAGAGAGAGAGAGAGAGAGAGAGAGCGGCTAAAAGGATCACATATATACAGTGAATAAGGGTGATTGAATGGAAATATTGATAAGCTCCCTTGCCCTGTGTGCGGAAGAGGGATGATAGTGTCGATATTCTGACGCCATAATCCTATATTGTATAAGATTACGGACGCTTGTGCATACATACAACGAGAGAGAGAGAGAGAGAGAGAGAGAGAGAGAGAGAGAGAGAGAGAGAGAGAGAGAGAGAGAGAGAGAGAGAGGGGTTGCTTTTCGAGTGATTGGTTGCAAGTTCTAACAACAACTGAAAAAAATGTTAGTTTGTGAAATGACACTATTTCGGAAGAGCCCACTTTGCAATGTTATACTCGTCTGATAGTTCAGTGTCACTAGCGGTTAATTCATGGTTTTCATAAATAGTATTTATGTTAAATGGAACCAGTATAGGAGTGGGTTACTGTCTAGGCCTTAGAGTGAGCCTCCTGTGGCATGCCAGGTAGAATTAAGGTAGCATTACTTTTTGGACGTTAGTGTTCATCCATTTCCTGTAGTCTGTTTTTGGCTTAGCTCTACTGCTTTTCCTTCGAACATTGCTTCTTGTTTTTTTTTATTATTATAATTTATACAAGTTATTCAGTTGAGCACCGATAAAATGACCGTAACACAAGTATCTGTCATTGGGCCGTCAATGATACGGTGAGAGAACGTGGCTCTGTATTAACGCAAGTCTATTTAGGAGTTTATTTACTACTATGAGATTCAGGCCCTCTGTAACACGGTTTTTTCGCAATAACTTTTTTTCTATGAATTTCACGAATATAACGCTTATTCAGAATGCACATTATATCTACACATAAATTTTGACTACATTCTGCATTACGTAGGTTGAATAAATTTGGTACTTTATAAAGTAAAAGTGACGATTTTTGAAGACGGGCCAACTTACTCAGAGAAAAGGTTTCGAACGCACTCGTTACGTAACTTATGACGGCATTTCTTCTCTCTTTCTCGATCGATGATTGGTTATACGTAACGAAGGCTATACCTCTGCCAACAATAACACAAAAGTGTAAATAAAAGCAAAGCAGTACACCTTTATGAACTCTGAAACTTCTCCACTGAGAATTGTCATAATGAACAAACGAACAAAATATGTTAATAAATACAAAAACACTTCGATTATTTGTCTAACTCCCAAAATAAGTTTCCTAAGAAATTACAGTCTACTTTATAAGTCACAATCAGATTGACAAATTGTATGGAATAGTTGGTAATTTTCAAAAACGTAGTAGACCAGCTTGATTTGATAACTGCTATATCCAATGTCAAGCAATTTTTATTCATTGTCTATCTACCTACCTATTTACTGTAAAAAAAAAGATAGCCGGTACCGTATTTTCGCTTTAAACCTTCACCAATAATTATTGTCAGAATGATGACTTCATGAGGATCCACCCACTTTGGCCTCATTATAATTCAGGATAACACTGAAGGCTATCATGGGCATTGTTGGATCAGAAAATTTAAATTCTGGCTATAAAAACTCATTTCTCGAGTAGTTGTAAGAATTGCTAAATGATCCTCAAGGATCCCAGCAGTTGGCCTAAACGTATTACTACGCTAGCACAGATACCCCACCCACATTTATGTATCGTTCCGCCATTCATAAAGTCTTTGTCATGTTTTTTTTATTGTGCAATAAGCATGGCCTCCTCAGAAATTAAGTTTAACATTAGATGATAGGTTATTTCATTAAGCTGACAAATTATGGCAACTGGGTATGTTATTGCCGTTGATGAAGCTAAAGATAAAGTATGGTATCATTCCTTCATTGCATTATCATCTTTACTACTATTTGTTTGCTACATGTAGTAATTATTTTAAAGGATAAATTAATGATGTTCACTTTACTTCTATAAATTCCCATTAGATGTACAAATAAAACTCCTAAAACTATTCATGATTTATTTACAAAATGCAGTCATGCCCAAAACATAGCCAACACGGTCGTACGGCCTAAGAAGAAGAAAAGAAATTATATCGGATGATCCGTTGGTCTGGTGGAGATTTTAGCACAAAAATCTTATTTTAACCAAAATAGTTATATAAAGACTGTTTACATACAATCTCTCTCTTTCTCTCTCTCTTGGTGGCATAGTGAATAGTTAATGAAAATGTTCAAAAGCCTGAATGACATTACAAGTATTATAATCATGTTACGCTAGGTACAAATCAGACCATAAACATTGGATTTAAACTAGAAACTGGATAATTACCTATTCAGACTATAGTAAATATGGCCACGGGCTTTCTCTTGACTGTATAAAGTTGCAAGTCGTAAGACAAATGCAGTTTTGCAACCAAGGGGGCAATTCCAGATCCTGTTAGCCATTCTTGAATGTTATGGGTTTCAGAGTCGATGGAAGAAGGTGAATGGGTGTCTGGTGGATGGGCGGGGCAAAATTTTGTCCAAAGCTGTTTACATTGCTTAGGAAATGAATGTTTTCGACTCTTGGCTCGTTATCACTGGCCATGGCGTCGGCTAGATCATTTTTACTCTATAAAAATTCAAACTATTGGGTTTAGGTTATTGATAATGCTGACAAAATTTGTGTGTGGTTGTAAAATATACATATGTCAACTTTCAGCTACATCCGATGCTTTGTTAAGGAGCAAAGTCCAAAAAACCGTGTTACAGAGGCCCTGAATCTTATAGTAGAATTTCGTTATTACGCACTGATAGATGTATGAATGCACATTACTTTTGTGTAATAAAGATAACAATATGTTTTGATGTTATTTAAACTTTACATTTTTTACATTATTGGCAATTTTTTACAGCGTGCATTGTACAATCTCATAATATCCTTGTTTTGTTTTTAATTGAATTAAGGTAAATTTAGTTAGAGGACATTTAAATTTCTCTTTTGTTGAGGATAGACAATTGCTGAGAAACAACAGATAAAATTCTTGGTAAATATACTGCAAGAGGCATAAAAGCTAATTTAAAGTTTCTCTCAGGGGTTTCAGAGTTTCAAGTTTTCTTTAATGAAGTTAGAGTTTTTAATGTCTGCACTGTTTGAGGTTCTTGACTTGCTTTTTCGTTCATGATAAATATGAAGAAAAGTTTTATAATTATTTGGTCATTCATTAGAAGTTCTTGATTTTATTCATGGAATCTCCCTTTTTCCTGTTGTGAACTCTTATTTACAAGATTTCATTGATGCTTAGGGGTGTCATCCAAATATCCTTATCTCGCCTAGGTTCGATAGATGTAAGAAAAGGGAGAGTTATTTGGAAAATAGTGTGGTTTGTTCTCTAAGGATAGTCGTGGAAAACAGAAGCGAAATTATAATTCAGGTTTTACGCATGGTTTGTTTCTTGTTATGGTATTATTGATGTAAATCGAAATTCTTTTCTTTGTAAGGGAGAGAATGTATATTTTCACTTTACTTGAATGCTCAACAGGGGATAAATACGTGAAAGATTAATTGTAATTAGTAAAACATATGTAACAAATGTAAGGAAATTAAAGCTCAGTGTCTTGATTTTTAAAACTGTAATCCAAGGACAACTCATGGTTCAATGATGACTGTATACGTGCTTATTTCGAGAAGCAAGGGGCCTATCATCTTTGGAAGGGTAACAGATCAGATTTGACCTGGAATAACTATGGCCAGAGAGTTAAAGGAATACAATCTAACCATAAAAGAAACCCTTTCTGGTACAACACAGGAACATAAGTGGTGGACTACCCTTAAATCTGCACTCTTTGGTGGAGCTGGAGCTGCAACAGTTCCTTCTTTACTTAAACCAGATGGCTCACCCTTCTGGCTGACGTGTTTGACAGTAATCAGAGTAAAGAGAAACTTATCTTCCTCATTCCTGTTTTCCTGAGGCTAAACTAACTAGTTTAGCTTTTTGATCTCGTGAAATTTAAGCTCTGTTGATGGACCTTGATGCTTGTGGAGGTGTAGACCCAAATGGTATTTTTCCATAGTTTTTTTTTATAAAGACTGCAGATTTCTTAACTCCACAGTTATCTGTCATTTTGCGCAAGTTAACAAGAAGAGGAGCTTTTAGCACTTGCTGGAGAATTGGTAATGTTACTCCACTATGTAAATGTGTTTGTGGTAGCTCAAGTCCAACTGATTACCTCCCAATTTCCGTAACTCGCATATTATCTAAAGTTTTTGGGTGTCTTTTGGCAAAACGTCTAATAGGGTTGCTGAAGGTAATCATTGTTCCCTAGTTTGCAATTTGGTTTGCGTAAAGGCTTTGGAGCATGGGATGCCTTGATTGTGGTCATGAGGTTCGTATGATTGGCTTTATTTTAGTGCTGCTTTTGACCGTGTTAATCTTGAGTCCCTTGTTTTCAAACTCAAACAGTTGGGAGCGGGTGGGTCGCTCCTTAGCTTTATTAATGAATTTTTAAGTAATATATCTCAAAGAGTTGTTGATGGGGACCATAGTGAGTATAGGAATGTGGTATCTGGTGTTCCACGGAGTAGTAGTGTTCTTGGCCCATTACTTTTCATGCTATATACACATGCCATGTGGTTTGGCCTAGAAAACTAGCTTGTTGCATACGCAGATGATGCTACCCTCTTTGCATCAAATCCTTCTCCTGAATGTAGATCTGGGGTTGCTGAATCCCTTAATAGAGATCTAGCTAAAATTAGTGCATGGTGCAAGTTATGGGGTATGAAGTTGGATCCTAACAAAACTCAAAGTATGATTGTAAGTAAGTCAAGGACAGTGGCTCCTCAACATCCGGATCTCAGCATTGATAATGTTTCTTTAACTTTGTATGACTTTTTAAATTTTAGGTGTGATTCTCGGCAACAAATTTATTTTGAAAAAACACATTAGTTCTGTGTGTTCTTCAATTGCACAAAAAAAAAAGAATTGGCTTATTTAGAAAATCTTTTAAGATTTTTGGTGATTAATCTATTCTGAAGAAGTGTTTAGAGTATTTTTCTCCTGTCTGGTCTTTAGCTGCGGATTCTCACCTTAATTTGTTGGACAGGAACTTACGGTCTATTAGATTTCTTATTCCTGATCTAGATATGCAGTTAATTCTAATATTCAGGCATTCTCCATGATGAGGCTCAATACTACACAGTATTCTAGAATGTTTATTCCAGCTGTGACCAAGTTGTGGAATGATCTTTCTAATCGGGTAGATGAATCAGTAGAACTTCAAAAGTTCATACTTGTAGCAAATGTTTTCATGTTGAACAGGCTGACATCAATCTTTTTATAGTCTTTATGTGAATTATCTGTTTTAATGTTGTTAATGTTTTTTCTTTTAAATGTCTTATTTTAATTTTTCATTACTTCTTATCTCTTTTATTTATTTCTTTGTTTCCTTTCCTTACTTGGCTATTTTTCCCTATTGGATCCCTTGGGTTTATACCATCTTACTTTTCCAACTAGGGTTGTAGCTTGGCTAGTAGTAGTAATAATAATAGTATTATTGTTAGCATGTAAATCCTATTTTTTTCTAGGTTTTTCCGAATTCCTAATCTTTAGTGAGAAAACTTTTCTTTAAAGCATTTCCAGAAACGTTGTAGAATAATCCAATTCATCTCCTAAAAGTGTTAAACTAGATTACGAAATGCTCACCGTTAAGTCTGTTTTTCCTGAAAACCAACTTTTGAAAATGCACCTTCCTTCGGAATCCTCACCTTTAGTTAATAAACCATTCTTTTCAAAAGGAAAATCTTCGAAGACCTTACCTCCTGGAGGAACGGCGACGTTAGCTCTACCCGCCACAGGTCTGGTGTTCTTGACGTGCCAGGGAATCTCATGAGAGATAGCTAAAGACAGCCTAAATCGCTCCCTGTTAATTAAACTGCCACCGCTCATCTTCTCTCGAAAGTTTCCGCTAAATTAATCGGGTAAAGCCTCCGGTGCGCGCGAGGAGAAGTAGGCGATCCATCTCAAAAGTTTGGGACATAGGAGGGCTTAAATGCAATTTTTGGCAGGGTTTAAGGGGAATAGGATGTCTTTTGCGTACGGTGTTTCATATGGCTGGTTTTATGATAGCTTTCTGCATCGCGGAATGATGAGCGCTTGGGGTGTGTTTACTTTCGGTTTGGTTGGTTCTTTTCTTGAGGGACTTTTCTTGTGTTTTATGACAGGTTTTGTAAGTAGATTTTTTTTTAGGGGATCTTTTAAGGTGTTTCATATTTTTCACTGACCGATATGTTGGGAATGCTTACTTAAAATGCTTCATATTTAGAGAGTTTTTCTTAAGCATGACCTTTTCTTGTGTTATTATTATTATTATTATTATTATTATTATTATTATTATTATTATTATTATTATTATTATCATCATCATGATCAAAGTAAAGGTCACGGAAAGGTAAACATTGTTTTATTGTTATATATCATGGTCAAATCTCATGAAATATGATGGGATGATTGGCCATGATCCAATGACATTTTTTTTTAGAATTTGCTAGTGATTGGTTGAAAGGTAAGATCACAAATATGTAAAAACGTCTACTTGCTACATCGTGGTAAATTTTTTATCCGATTTGCATGAAGTGATTGCTAAAATGTGCATAATTCCATTTCCTATCTTGTGATATACACCATGATATAGGCCACGGTATGCACCATATCCACTGCCCGTTCCAGTTTATTATTATTATTATTATTATTATTATTATTATTATTATTATTATTATTTGTGGAGCCGGGAGTCTGGTAATTGGAAGATTGAATCGTTTTCTTCATATGATTTTATGTATATATATTTGATTAGTCTTTAAAAAGCCCTTTCTCCGATCGTCAAGTGTTTTGAACGAAAGAAGGATTAAGCGCTCTCATTTCCATAAAGGGAAACGTGAATATCGTGGTTTTTTTTTTTTCTTTTTTTTTGAGTTGCCAAAGTTTTATTTTCGTAATGAGGCTTTTTATTGATGTTTATAAAATCCTATTACTCCTGAAAGAATTCAGTGGTTTAGTTTTTCTCCCAAAAGGGCTTTTTCGTATAGGGGTGTTTTGTTATTGATTTTCAATCTACTGGCAATATTCCGTAAAAAAATTTTATACTAAAAGCAAAGATTTTTGAAGTGGTGCCGAGTTCGTTTTATGATATATTGTGTTTTTCGTGTTATGATTTATCAAAATTATTTTTATGCTTCTTTTAGGAAGACGAAGTTTTGATGTAGTTTTATTATTTTTCTTGATGGTGGTGTTTTAAGGAGTTTCTTCACACACACACACACACACACACACACACACACACACACACACACAAAACGGCGAGTTTTCTTAATGTTATTTTGATAAGAGAATTTACGAATCCACTTTCTGTTATCGGCGACTGGATTATCTCACCTTAAGCGATTATCACGAAAACTCAGTGAACATTTACTTTTTCACATAACAACAGTAGCCTTTAAATTTCTCTAACTTAGATAATAATCTAGTTTGTATAGGACGTCGCAGTTTGATTCAGGTGACCTGTTTTGTCCAGTGACATAAAATAATGTTCCCAATTTGAAATTCTTTTCATTTCATTCGGCTCAAATTGGTAGCTAAAATGTGGTATTTTCATGCTAAAATCACTTTGAGTTTATGGTCGTCAGTGATTATATGGCTTTAGATGTATGACGGAAGAATTTTTTTAAAAATTTAGTTTCAGTGAAATATTGTAAGCATTGCGTTTCTTTCCTATGAAAGTTACAAATATTAGCATTGATTGATTGCACTGATGTAGACCAATCAAATCAGGCTTATTGCAGAACTATCACCAGTTGTTTAGGACAATGCTATCATAAAATGAACCCAAAACCTCTTTTAATTACTATGCTTTAAGCCATCTTTCGTCTTATGTCGAGGGATTTAGTATTATTGACATTTTACCAATATAACCTGTAAAGCGGTTGCTTGAGTTTCTAAGAAGTACTAAATCCTTAGCATTTTCTGGGGTTATTGTTAGATATTTTTTAGAATATTTACGTGTAGAATGAGTTACATGTCATGAAAAATATTGTTGCAGTATCTCAAAAATGATTTTCTTGGTCGTTTTTCTTACATTTATTAAAATTTTTTTTTATAATATCAAGATCATTAAGTTTTAAGAAAGCATTTGACAGTACAGTATATACTCCAAAGAAATAGTTTGGTTTATGCCCCAACTAATAATACCTTTTAAATCACGGTATCTTGAATTCGAAAAATTGCTGAGTAAAGCATATTTAATCATTGTTGTTGTTGTTATCTAAGATACATCCTTAGTTGCAAGAAGCAGGATGCTAGAATCCCAAGGGCAGCAATAGGAAAAAATACCACAGTGAGGAAAGGGAGTAAGGAAATAAATAAACTAAAGATAACAAGTAATGAGCATAAAAAATATCTTGAGATAAGTAATAGCGTTAATATAGATCTGTCATATAAATTGGGAAGACTTATGTCAACCTGTTCAGCATAAAGAAAAAACCACATTCGCTGCAAGTTTGAACTTCTGAAGTTTCACCAATTCACTGGCCTGATTAGGAAGATCATTCCACAATCTGGTCATGAGCTTTTAGAATACTGCGTAGTGTTGAACCTTATCATTGAAAAGTTAAGACTTAGATTTATCATGCTGCATACCTAGTCATACGTGCAGTACAGTCTGGGAAGATCCGAATGTAAAGGTTGGTCAGAATTATGAAAAATCTTATGCAGTATGCATAAAGAACTAAGTGAATGAAAGTGCCAGAGATTGATAGGTAGATCAGGAATTTAGTAGACCACAAGTTTTTGTCCAACAAATTGAGATGACAGTCATTAGTTGATTACCAGCCAGGAGATCAATACTAGTATCAAGGTAGAATGAAAGAATGGAAATAGAATCTTCAGGAGTTTCACCACTTGAAATATAAAAAAGACATTATTAGTAAGCCATTTTTGTGCAATCGAAGAAGAAGCAGACCGAATGTGTTAAGTAATTTTGCAATCATTTTAAAGGAATGGTCTATAGTTAAAGAGATCTGGATGTTGAGGAGGCAAGGTCCTTGACCTACTTCCAATCATACTTTGAGTTTTGTTTGGGTATATCTTCAACATTGCACTAATTTTAAGGATTCATTCTGGAGATGGAATTGATACAAAGAGATTAGCATCATCGGCATATGCAACGATCTTATATTCGAGGCCAAACAACATGTGTTTATAGTATGAAAAGTTATGGGCCCAAATCTTTACCTTCAGGAACACTATACTCAGTATGGTGCCCACCAACACCCTACTCTGCAGTCTATTACTTGAAAATTAAAGATGGATGCTGATGAAAGACCCACCCACTTCCAACTGTTAAAGTTTAAAAACAAACGTCCTCTTGATTAACATGGTTGAAGGTGCCACTAAAATCAAAGGATTTCTGCAAAGCCTTGGAAATTGTAAGAAGGGCACCACATGGCCTTTGCAAAAACCAAATTGCAAAGTAAGGAACAGGTTATTACCTTCAGCATACCTATGTGGAGATTGATTGTTTAATTGATTTATAAATTACAAATAGATGTCACATCTGTCACGGGGATCCAATTTTAAATGGAATTTGTAACAATTTAATTTTCAGGAGGAAAAAAAAAATGAAAATATTACGCAAATGGTTTGAATCCTGTGGCCTAATTGATTTAATTGGAGAAATAAAGCATTTTAATCAACATTCGATCAAAACAAGGGAATTTTCCTTTAAGATTCGGTACAGCATATCCATGCACCATGAAAACTTGGTGTTAGGTAAGCGTGTTGCATGATGGTCATTCGTGACCGTCAATTTTAAAATTGATATTGAATTGGGTTGCCAAGCTTTTCCTAGCAACTTAGCAACTTCATCATCATCATCATCATCATCATCATCATCATCATCATCATTTTTATCATTTTTATTGTTATTGATATTAATCTTGATATTATTATTATTATTATTATTATTATTATTATTATTATTATTATTATTATCATCATTATTATTATTATTATCATTATTATTTATTATTATTTTTATTATTATTATTATTGTTATTATTATTATTATTATTATTATTATTATTATTATTATTCCTACGAGAGCTTATAATCATATTTATAAACTCATTAGAAAATGTTCTTCTACCAGAGAGGAACTGAGGACCAATGTAAAATTAAGAATTTGGATCGCTATGTAGGAAGAGGTCAGTATAAAAGGCAGAAAGCAAAGCAGCTATAAATTGAAAAGAGACAGAAAAATTATTCTTTGTACCGTTTACATTGTGCCACACAAAGCACACTGCAAGCGTTATCTTCCTAAGTGATTGGTTTGCCTGAGAGTGACTGGAGAGTTATTTTTAGTAATTTTAGGTTTCTCTTCGAATTTTCTATTTACTAACCTCTGACAATGTTCAATTACTCTTACATCAAAGTGCAGTTCAAAGTAATTATAAATTGGTTTCAATATCAGGTTTAGGCTGTAGTGTTCCATATGGTGCCTGATGGCTTAATGAACGAATTGATTAATCATTTATATAATATTCAAATGAGATTGGGTTCATTACATTAGCAAGTCTAAAGCAATAAGTGATTGCGCATCCATTAACTTACTATTGCAATGGGGTTGCAGCCGTGATTGATATTGCAATGAAGATTTGCAATATCCGGACAAATATACAATATGTCGGGGATTGCTTTGGCTGAATTTCGAAATGAACTGATTTGGCAATACGTTCGGGGCATCTTTTATCATTTTGATTAATGGCGATTACTGAAATAAACATCATAGGAAAATTCGTGTTGCGTCGTTATCAAAAGTCCTGTTTTTTTCATTATTTTGTTTGTTTTAAAAAGATGATTGGTTTTTGGAAAATATATGTAAGGCCGTTGTAACGTTTTTTCCTCTTAACTTCTGACTTAGGGAAGAATATCTTGGTGATTAGACGTTGTATAGACATCTGAATACCATTTTGGAATTTTTGATAACCCCCCCCCCCTCTCTCTCTCTCTCTCTCTCTCTCTCTCTCTCTCTCTCTCTCTCTCTCTCTCTCTCTCTCTCTCTCTCTCTCTCTCTCTCAGGTTTTTCTTCTCGTGATTTATTTATTTTTATCCATTATGTTTGTCCTTATTAGTAGAACATCACAGGACTTGGAAAGCTTGCTTAGCAGAATTCATGAAATATCACATGAGGTTTGGCTCAAGATAAATAGAAAAAGGACAGATGATGAGAACAGAATATGCAATGTATAATGAAATATCATTGGAAGGAGAAAGCATTAATGATGTAGAATCATTTAAATATTTAGGAACTGTGATCTCCAATACAGGATCTTTAGATTTTCTGTTTAATGAAAGAATTAAACAAGCAAATCAGATAATGTCGAGGCTGAGTAAAATTGGGAAATCAAATCACCTGAAATTACACATAAAAATCATACTATCTATCAGTTTAGTGAGATCGGTGTTACTGTATGGACATGAGTCGTGGTATGACAATGAAACAATATCCAACAGTTTTGTAGATTTGCGAACAAAGCCCTCAGAAGAATATTAGGAGTTAAATAGTAGGACA
>NC_090752.1:37702745-37713146 GCF_036898095.1 Palaemon carinicauda
TCTATATTGATTTTTTTAAAAGCCGGGATTTATCCAGAGCTATCCGTTTCATTTGGCGAGAATTGATGAGTTTCGTGTTACATTTTGACGAGCGGAAAGAAAACACATTTGTGAAACCTGATGGACCGAGGCCAAAATCATAATTGACTTTCATTTTGTCAGTGGTGGGACATTATTTTTCACAAGCGGATATTCTGTTTGGAGAGCATGACAAACTAACTGACGGACAGACGATGCAATTTCCATTTCAAGAAACCCATTCGTACGCAGTCCGTCTTCATTTGCGTAGAAAGTATGACGCAGACTGAACATACTATTGTACTGCGCTGGAAAAGCTTGCCAAAAATTACTGCAGTAGCTGTGTTATGATCATCTCTATGTAAATTTGCCGTTTGCATCCAAAGTAGAATATCCTGTCGCTCAAGTATTAGAAATGAAATGTGTAGAGATACGCTGAAGAGTTTTGTTTGTGTATATGTGTGCAGATTTTGAGTGTACATTTATTCACTCTTGATTTATTACTACTCAGTATGTACACAGATTTACTGGGACAATTAGAAATATGCCTTCTACTTACGCAGTAAGTTTCTTTAGAATCTATGCATAAAAAAGATAAGGAAATTGAATGGGTAACAAATAATTAAGTGGAAATATTTTTATTTTTTTTTATTTTACGGAAATATTTACACACAGCCTATGTCTTGAGTGAACGTATCTTTTAAAATTCCCTTTTACAAAAATTTTTCACACTTGGTAGATTTCTATGTATGAAATATCAACCTTACAGTACACTGTATATATGGCTTAGCTTCCGAAACTTGGTCCTGAATGTTTGTAGTCCCAAATGCACAGACTATGCCCGTTTTAGCCAATTGGTGTGGCCCTCTCGTGTACTCGAATTGTTGCGGATGCAATCACACTGCGGGTGACTTCTCTCTCTCTCTCTCTCTCTCTCTCTCTCTCTCTCTCTCTCTCTCTCTCTCTGATAAAACCTGTAACCTATGAATATATAGAGGACGGTGTTGTTGGTGTTGTTGTTATTGTTTTTGTCGTTCTGTGTATGTGTGTGTATGTGAGAGAGAGAGAGAGAGAGAGAGAGAGAGAGAGAGAGAGAGAGAGAGAGAGAGAGAGAGAGAGAGAGAGAGAGAGCACTCGTGCTTGCTTGTCAATTAATGTCTGTGTGTATAACTGCTGTATTATTGATAATAGAATATATATATATATATATATATATATATATATATATACATATATGTATATGTATATATATATATATATATATATATATATATATATATATATATATATTAATATATATATATATATATGTAGGCTATATATATTTGAATATATATATATATATATATATATATATATATATATATATATATTTAATGTTGTGTGTAATCCAACGCACAACATTAAATATATATATATATATATATATATATATATATATATATATATGTGTGTGTGTGTTTAATGTTGTGTGTAATCCATGTATTGGAAACGTGTGAATACTGTTTTAGTTTGATATTGTCCTGAGTTACTTTAAAATACATCATCTCCCGAAATAGTATCATTTCATATATTTCTTGGTTGAAATGTTTTAAGAATAATAATGCATCATTCATATTATCAAAATGTTATCTGATTTTAAGGATTTGGTTACATAAGTATTTTATAAAAACTTAGTTTTTATTGGAATTTTGATCTGTTCTAAAGCAACCGTTGATAACTTCAAGCACAAGAAACGTGGAACTACATCACAGCTTGCATGCAACCAGAAGACTTATCTTGTAAACATTGCAAACATTGATATGATTTACTATGAGACACATAGACAATGACTTTTTGATTGTGCTGTTATATGGTTTCTATTTTTTATTCTTATTTTTTCTATTTACATTATTGGTTCTACTGTACACGGTATGAACTAATGGTAAAGTAATTGTTTTAAACGTAAGGATATATACAACAATTGAGAGAAAATGTGTATAATTTGAGAATCTAATAAAAGATATCCAATATTTGGAAGAAAATATGTAGAATTTAAGAATATAGGGAAATATGTTAATTCATGTGAACAATTTCCGCGAAAAATTAAGTGGGGGTTTTCAAGTCAGTAGAATAGAAGCTTAAAAAAGCGTAGGACACAGACAGATGTCAGACGATGCATGAATTGGTACCAGAGAAGGTCTGCTGACCATAAGCCAGCAGTGCTATAAAAGAGAGTTGGACCTTTTTTGGACTTCAATTATGTGGTGGTACCGGAGTACTGAATAACTCCTATGGCCCACCCACCTCTGAGAGAGAGAGAGAGAGGAGAGAGAGAGAGAGAGAGAGAGAGAGAGAGAGAGAGAGAGAGAGAGAGAGAGAGAGAATAATTACTATACTACAGTATTCAGCCTAGCATAGCTTATACCTTGGACATGTAAAACGAATAGTAATAGGCCAGTGATTATGTTATCTCATATATATATATATATATATATGTATATATATATATATATATATATATATATATATGTATGTGTGTTATATATATATATCTATAAATATATATATATATATATATATATATATATATATATATATATATATATAATAAAGATTTGATATATTAAAACAAAGCCATTGTGTAGCTCATCCTTCATGTTACTGACGTTATTCAAAATGCTTAATTATTAATAACATTGAATAAGGTATATGAGTAAGCCTTACACCATTATCTATGAATATACAACGAAAGCTTCTACAGGATTATGCCCACATAAAAAAAACAAGAAATGAGAGAACGTAATCGTAAATGAATAAATGATGAATTGTTCTATCAAAACACAAACGCCATAGCGTAAGGTCCCTCTACGCTTCTTTTCAGTTAAGGAAGGGGTTTCCAGCAGGGCAGAAACCCTCTGGGGATGATGGGCGTAACGTTTCAAATACGCCCACTCGCATTATGATTCAAGAAATAGCCCTGGGGCTCTGTTTAGTTCTACATGGTTTTCAGATGTTTCCTCCTGTCAAAGTATTATGAGATTTATTCGTAAAATAAATTATTCTGAATTTATTCGTGGGCAAGGGGTACTGGTTGTGATTTATTCGGCAACTTCTGAGTTGTGTGGGAATTTTATATTTTTTTCTAATTTATATTATTATTTAAAATGTTTATTGAATAAAAAGTATTTGTTGAAATTATTTGTTTGGATAGTCACTTTTTTCCCACGGCATTCTCATGATTCATTCTCAATAAAAGCTTATCTCTTTTTGACTTATTCAATGTAATTTATTCGTGTCGTGTTTAGTTAGTCTTTTTGTTAACTTTCTGTGATTTGTTTTCAGCCAAATTTTTTACCAATACATGTGAAAGGATTAAGATCAGCGTAACTGATCTCTGCTGTTTTGTATTCATATTAGTAGCATACTATATCCACAAATGTTTACATGATAGTGGACGTCACCTTCCTATAGGTGTTTATTGATTTCAGAGTAATGATCCCGTATTGAGCCTATGCTGCCTAGTTGTCTTCATTATATCTTTTGAAATATACCTTCAGATATTTCTTTTACGTAACAACTTACCTTTGGTACTACAATTTATGCGAATAATGAGTCTTGCTACATGTTTTACTTTTTGAAGGAAGCTGAAAGTCAAAAAGCATTTGATGCCTTCCCGTTTTATTGAATATTTCACCAGACTATTTTTCATCCCGTATCATTCCTCATTAAATGTTCCTTTCCTTAACTGTTTGTTTCATGCAAGATTAGTTAGTAGAGTTGAACTTTATCGTGCAGTATGTTTTTGGTGAAGCTCTCTTGATATTTGTATCTCGTAGATTTTGTATTATGACGCTTACATTTGAAAGCAATCACACATTATAACTCGGTTGTATGACCCTGTACAGTTATCATAGGTTTTTATTTTTTTTCTCTTTATGAGATTCAGACTGTCGTTGCTTTCGTAAACAAAATGTATTTACTGCAGGAAAAGTTTGTTTTTGGTAGCCTCGTCTTTTAAAAAAGCCAGGTTAGATAATTTAAGAAAGAAGTGAGAGAATACCCTGATCTACTGTAGAAGCGTTGTAATTAGAAATTATAGCATAATATTTATCCCCCTCACTGTCACCAGCCCATATGCTATAGACCTTGTGTTATACCAAGGTATATATTATTATTATTATTATTATTATTATTACTTGCTAAGCTACAACCCTAGTTGGAAAAGCAAGATGCTATAAGCCCAGGGGCTCCAACAGAGAAAATAGCTCGGTGAGGAAAGGAAACTAGGAAAAATAAAATATTTTAAGGAGAGTAACAATATTAAAATAAGTATCATTTTAAAAACTATAAAAACTTTAACAAAACAAGAGGAATAGAAATAAGATATAAGATAGAACAGTGTGCCCGAGTGTACCCTCAAACAAGAGAACTCTAACCCAAGACAGTGGAAGATCTTGTGCTACGGCATCTAGGCAAACAATGTTTCCGTGTAAAAGAGTCCTGCGTTCTGTTGATCAATACCTTCATGCCAGTCCTGTTATTTATAGCCAACATTAAACAGCACTCCTGTTATTGAGTGAGGCCCAATCGTCAGCAGGTGACTTTAATAGAGACCGTGTGTTCTGTAATGGGCAGAGTACTGTAGCCCAGATGGTACCCCTCTCTTCCAGGATTGAAAACAGTCATTGTAGCTCTGTTTTTACCTCTCCTGGCTATTGATTTTTTTTTTTCATTCTATCTGAAGAGTGGCGATTAAGGTATGGATTTACCTCTATATCGTGTTTTCACGTGATATTATAAAAAGAATCAAGATATTAAGGTATTCTTCGGATATTGACATGGATGAGTCTTTGGATATTTGATGGTCTTATTTTTTTGCACGCTCTCTCTCTCTCTCTCTCTCTCTCTCTCTCTCTCTCTCTCTCTCTCTCCTCTCTCTCTCTCTCTCTCTCTCTCTCTCTCTCAACATCTGACAAAATAAGATGAGTTCTGCCACTCAACTAGAGCTCCCAGTTAGGCTGATTGTACCTTTCAGAATTTGACCCTGGGGTTGGTCAAAACGACTCTACGATTATATATATATATATATATATATATATATATATATATATATATATATATATATATATATATATATATATATGTATATATATGTATATAATACATATGTATATATATGCATTATGTGTATGTGTATATTTATATATGTGCATTATGTATGTATATATATATATATGTATATAATACATACGTATATATATGCATTATGTGTATGTGCATATTTATATATGTGCATTATGTATGTATGTATACTGATGTCTATGTGACATTATACATATTCATATATTCTTTTAGACATAACATTAAGACGCTTTATATAGTGCATCACGCTTCTTTTATGTTGCCTTTTATTACAGTGGCGAATGACATGAGGTACTGTTCTCTGTTCCATACGCAATGTAATGCGTATGTACAGTATTGCTGTATTCACGACAGCGCCTTACTAAAAGGGTTTTACGATTCCCTTCATGGAATTGGGGCCAATGAGCGGTTTCATTTGTCCCTGTATACACAATGCCTCTGTATGATGGGTGCTTACCCAGAACTTGTTGCCTTCTCGGAAATTGAAGATTTTATGAAGGGTATGTTTTCACCCCTGTTTGTTTGTTTGTTTGTGAGCAACTTTTCACAAAAAAGTTCAGTACCTATTTTGACAAATCTTGGTAATCATGTTGGGTATGACCCAAGGTTGAATCTGTAACATTTTGGGTAACTAGTTTTTTATTTATTTTGTTTTTTATTTGTGGGAAACTTTACAAAGCCAAGAAAATTTTGCGAGGAAAAGAAAGAAAATTTAAGAAGAGTGAAGATATAGAAATCACAGGAAATAGGACAACGATAAATTTGTAGCACAGAAGATTTGGACATGTACATAAAAACCGAACCGATATCGACCAAACTTGGTAGCCTTGTTGGGTATGACCCAATGATGAGTCTGCAACATTTTGGATGAAGTACATCAATGTACAAGTCACCGCAGTACTTTGAAAATAATCGCAATGCTAATTTTCTTTTGTTTATATACAACATTACGCAAAAATTGCTGAGCCAATTTCAATGAAACTTGGTGGAGAGGTGGGATATGACCAAAGGACAAATCCATTAAATTTTGAAGAAAATACATCGAAGTACAAGTAATCAGTGGCGTTAAGAGCAAAATAAGATTGCTTGGCATGGCGAAGGCATGTTCTTTTCTCATTGTCCCTCTACTTTTGATATGTATTGGTCTTGCTTTTTTTCGTTTTACAGTTGTTTTTTTGCTATTTATTTTGAGAAGACGTGGGGTATCTAGCTGTTTCGTGCACTTACATAAATGGAGGCAGGCAAAAGAGTGCCTGGAAGTGCTGATGATTTTTTATTCATAAACATAAGCTAGGGCGTAAAGGAAGGTGTGTTTAAGAGTACTTACACTTTGTCCCGTTGTCTTCTGTTGTTCGTTTGTTCTTTTCGTCGTGTTGTTATATCTTTCCTCAATTTGTCAGCTGGTTATGATCATGGACTTGCACATGCATGCACTTGTGAACCATATATCAAATTTGTTATATAAATATACTTTATAGATACTCTGTTTTTTTATATGATGCCATTAAGAATCTAGGCAGTGTTTGCATTTTCTTTGCTAAATTGAACTAAAAAGAAACTCCGTTAATTACACAGGGTTGAAATTTAAATCTTTTAGGCTAATGCAACATCAAGGACGTTGCTCACCTTAAGCTTATTCTTATTAGTTTCGATTTTTACTATTTGTTTTTCTCGTTTATGTGCCTTTCATTCTGATGTTGGCCTTTTGGTTTTTCTATGAAAACATTTGAATGGTTTTCCGTCAGTTCGACCATGAAATTGCATCCCAGGCGCTCTCGCTATCTTATAGCAATCTACCTCGAGGAGGA
Source organism: Palaemon carinicauda (assembly GCF_036898095.1). Taxonomy (NCBI): domain Eukaryota; kingdom Metazoa; phylum Arthropoda; class Malacostraca; order Decapoda; family Palaemonidae; genus Palaemon; species Palaemon carinicauda. The sequence goes on from NC_090752.1 coordinate 37,709,696, forward strand.
GTATTTATGGATTACACAAGTATCGGAGAAAAAAAAAAAAAAAAACACTATGATACCGACGAGTATCTGTCTGTCATCAGCTGAGCCTGGCTTGATGCATAAAGCGTGCTTCCTTCCTCTTTGGATAAAGAAAAACTTGACCTTGAATCAGTTAGAATGGATTGCCTCGTAGTATGAAGTCAGAAGGGGGTCCAGATTTAGAGGTCGGAGAGAGTGAGGTAGGAAAATTTAATTACAATAAATAAATCAAGATTAATATAGGCTTATTTGCTATATTGTTATGAAGAAATATATGTGTTTTATATACACTATCAGAGCTGGATAACTGTTAATCTTGAATGATTTTCATATAATGGGAGGTATTTTCCAGATTCATAAGAGTGTGACCGAGATTCGCCACTTTTCTTTAGGGAGAGCTTTCAAAATAATTTATCTTACTATGACTTGATATATGGTATGCAACAACTTTTAAAATCCTGGTTTTTGGTGGGGGGGGGGGGCGGATTGGCTGTGAGAATGGGGTGACAAAACTTTTATTAAGAACTCTCTTGGCTATTGGGATTTAGGAAACATTTATCACGAATTCAACTGATCATAATTCTGGGCTCATTTATGATACACAGAATTCTCAGGTATTTACATTTACCTATTACGTTTGTTTTCATATCTATTTCTTTATGTTGCGGGGAAATTCGTAAATGATTAAAGGCTATATTAATTGTAAGTGATGCGTTTGGATAAGTAATTTGTGAAATATGTATTAGTTTTGATTGTGGAAACCAGGTTATTTTATGGAAATATATTATATTTGATAATAGTGTTTTGGTCAAATAAGGATTTCATCCAATTGTAACACCTTGACTAAAAAGAATTTTGGAAATTACAGAATTAATTATAACATTTTGAGATTTTTGAAAAATAGTTGAATTAGTTGAAACATCCTCATGAAATATTGAAGAAACATGGAATTAATAATTTTACGGTAAGTGGCAGTCTTTATTTACTTTCAAGTAAATCAATAATTACAAATGAACAACTCAACCACCACTATATATTAATTCTTAAGGCATTATGAATTGAAGACGTACATAGTAGCGGTTGCTCACAACATTAATGATGATGGATCACTTTAAATTTAACTTCGGTCAAAGAAATGTTTTTCGGAAATGGTGTCTTGATTCAAAATATGCATACAATCTGTTCGTGTTCATCCGGCATGGCTTTGTTTATTTATTGTACAGCAGAAGTCATTACAGAACTTGTTATTCTCATTGTCATTATTACACTTCCGTTCATTTTGCTTATATATTTTACATTGTTCATATTTTTATCATTATTGCTTAAGCTTTTTTATATACTGATAGAAATGATAACAATAGTAGTGATAATGATAACCATAGAAGATAGCAACAACAAGAATAATATTAGTAATAACGATAATAATAATTATTATTGTAGGTTAGACTATAACGTCCGACTCCGTACTGTTGTGGTTTTTAAGTGGCTCAGTAACTGGCATTCCCACGGCCGTTGTTCGTTGGCGTGCGGGTTAAAAAAGAACTTAAGGATGTCCTCAGCGGAACCCACTTCACTTGTGAAACAAAGTGATTTGTAATATGCTTATGTTTGATCTTCATTTTGTTTTTGTGACGGGGTTTTCGTAATTTTTTATTTCTTTGTTGTTGTTAGTGTTGTCAATAGTGTTGATTTCATTCGTCATTATCATTGTTGCTTGATGTTTTTTATCTCACTGATAGTCTGACACGTCTCTATGGTTATAAGGTGATATTATTATTATTATTATTATTATTTTATTATTATTATTATTATTATTATTATTATTATTATTATTATTATTATTATTGTTATTATTATTACTATTATTATTATTATTATTATTATTATTATTACTATTATTATTACTATTGTTATTATTATTATTATTATTATTATTATTATTATTATTATTATCATTATTATTATTATTATTATTATTATTATTATTATTATTATTATTATCATAAATCTTAATCCTTTTACCCTTACGTGATTTATAAAGGCATAAACCCGTCATAAATCAGTATTGTTCCAGTGGCCATTTCAAGGAGTTACCTAATGTTCCTTGATGTTAGGCAGGTGATCAACCACTGCTCCCTAGAGAATACATGTAAACAGTAGCCGTTTATACTTGAACCGTTAGAGAGAGAGAGAGAGAGAGAGGAGAGAGAGAGAGAGAGAGAGAGAGAGAGAGAGAGAGAGAGACTAACTGACTGACTGACTGACTGGCTGACTTAAGGAGTTATGGGCAAATGGGGAGGTCCTAGTGTACCCTTTGTCGGCATTTTGTGGCCCTTTCCTTCCTTCCCAATAATTGGCTTTTGAAATGATTTTATGGCTCTTGCCCCACGATAATAGCGACGTTGGATGAAATTGGTCCTAATAAAGTCTTCCTCCTATCTTGTGTATATGGGTCTGAGAGAGAGAGAGAGAGAGAGAGAGAGAGAGAGAGAGAGAGAGAGAGAGAGAGAGAGAGATTACTATTGTCACGACATAGGGGTCCTATTTTTCCTTATGTTAAATAAAACCTTTTATGAACTACTGTTGACTTACATTTGAAATGTTGGTATAACAACGGTCTACCTCAAGTACTTCGTGAAATACTTATTATCACTTAAATCTTCTTTTTCCAGGGTATGATTGTTCTTTTATTTTTCCTTCCCTCTAAATTATTTATTATTCACTACTTATTTATTTCTAACCTTACTTGATGGCATAATGCTTTTTTTATGCACTGGTCTCACTGCCTATTGAATATGAAGAAATTATATAGTAATCTCTCCTTTGAGAGAGAGAGAGAGAGAGAGAGAGAGAGAGAGAGAGAGAGATTCCACTCATACAACACTAACAATTGCACGTCACTATGAAAGGAAACTAATTGTTTCTATGAATCCATATCTTTCTGTATGGTAATCAAAGGTAGAATGAACTCTTGTATGGTAGTAAATTGTGTATTTTAAATACGAATGAAGTAATATGGAAGTATCTGAAAGTATTTTTTTTTCACATATATAGTTGTTACATTGAAATAATGGAGAGGATACAAAAAAAGATTATAGTAGAATAAAAGTTACCAATAAGTATTCACAACAATTGGGGTTAAGAACATTACTTGTATGTAGCTCTGAAAACATTGATAATGAAGTAAATGTAATTGGAAATATTGTCAAAATATTGTATGAGTGCTTTAACTACCGTATTTTTTAACAAGAGCAATCAGAGATTTCTGACCTCCGTCAAAGGTTAAAGGAGTCATCCATGGCCTAAGATCTATCTGTGGTGGAAATTTCGTCAAAATCCTTCAATTTTTTGACGTAATCTTTGAAATGGCGAAAAAGGAAAACCCGGATCTGGCTTATCTCCAAAATTAAATGGGACCGTCCGTAACCTAAGA
>NC_090752.1:37713646-37721146 GCF_036898095.1 Palaemon carinicauda
AAGTGTCCCTCTCCTAGAAGAACCGATTGCCACAACTAAACAACTGCAGTGCAGTAGCTACCCCCTGACCGAAGAAAGTAGTAGGTTGGCCAGGGCACCAGCCACCCGTTGAGATACTACCGCTAGAGAGTTATGGGGTCTTTTGACTGGCCAGACAGTACTACCTTGGATCCTCATCTCTAGTTACGGTTCATTTTCCCTTTGCCTACATACACACTGAATAGTCTGGCATATTCTTTACATATTCTCCTCTATCCTCATACACCTGACAACACAGATTACCAAACAATTCTTCATCACCCAAGGGGTTACTGCACTGTAATTGTTCAGTGCCACTTTCCTCTTGGTAAGGGTAGAAGAGACTCTTTAGCTATGGTAAGCAGCTCTTCTAGGAGAAGGACACTCCAAAATCAAACCACTGTTCTCTAGTCTTGGGTAGTGCCATAGCCTCTGTACCATGGCCTTTCACTGTCTTGGGTTAGAGTTTCTCTTGCTTGAGGGTACACTCGAGCACACTCTCCTATCTTATTTCTCTTCCTCTTGTTTTGTTAAAGTTTTTATAGTTTATATAGGAGATATTTATCGTTGTTACTCTTCTTAGAATATTTTATTTTCCTTTTTTCCTTTCCTCACTGAGCTATTTTCCCCTGTTGGGGCCCCTGGGTTTATAGTATACTGCTTTTCCAACTAGGGTTGTGGCTTAGTAAGTAATAATAATAATAATAATTTAGTAATCTCAGTGTTGTGAGGCGTATGTGTAGGCAAAAGAAAATAAACCGTAACCAGAGAGAGGGATCCAATGTAATACGGTCTGGCCAGTCAAAGGACCCAATAACTCTAGCGGTAGTATCACAACGGGTTGCTATTTTTTATGTTTGTAATAATCTTCTTTTTCTCATGAATAATTTTTATGTCTGTTGTGTAAGTATATATAGAAATAGGGATGATGATCAGGGTAATAGTATTAGTGAATATTATCAGGGTAATCTCCTCCTTTTAATAATAATAAAGATAATAATAATAGTAACGTGATAATGACATTTCAAAAGTGCCGAAGCATTTCTCGTCGCTTCCTGTAATTTTCTTAAGAAATATCTCTTGAATAATCTAAAGTTGTTTGAAAAATAGCTCTTTTCGCTAATAGCTTATTCATAGTGATAAACTATTGCACATATTAAAGTTTTTTTTTCCACCAATGTGCAATGCAATTCAATTTAAGGTAATTTGCAGAAATATAAAAAGTAGGAAAGCAATTCCTATTTTTTTTATGGTTTTTTATTGGGGAGGGGACGTAAGGGTGATTGGTGGTTGTTTTGATGACATTGTATAGCTAATTTCAGAGTGCAATATTCTAAATATACAAAGTTATTACAGGTCCGGTGACGTCATTTACTTGACCGTGCGCTCGTCTTAATATTTGAGTGTTTGATCATATTACAGGATTTTTAACGTTTTTCCATAAGTTTTCTCTCTTTTTCACAGTTTTTGTTTCTTTATAAAATCATTTTTAGTATACTAAAAATCATTGTTATTGTATCTACTTTGTCATGTATTTTTTATTGTTGTGTTCCTTCTTTTGCAGAGTAATTTTTGTCTCAATATTATACATATTTTCAATCTCATATTTTGTCTGTTGATATGTTCTTGTTCCATATTTGACTTCCGGTCTTGTTTTAATTTATATTTCTGTCTTTCAGGTAAGCGTAGATACGATGTCTTTACCCCTTCTAAAGGAAAAGGACTGGAAATTACACAGCTCCTACTCATACAGGTAACTAGAATATTGACATAAATTGTAAGTATTACGATATTTTTTATCAAGTTGTTTCATTAAATTGTTTGTATGAAATGCAAATAACTTTTCTGGAGTACCATTGTAGCCTATATAGGTCTACTCGAATCTAAGCTTTGAAAACAGTAGAATGGAAGTTTGAGAGATGGTAGAATAATATAACCAAAGGACAAGTATGGAATCAAATCAGGAAAGTTTAGATATACAGTATATAATAATACAGTTTATATATATATTATATATATATATATATATATATATATATATATATATATATATATTATATATATATATATATGTATATGTATATATATATATATATATATATATATATATATATATATTTATATATATATATATATATATATATATATATATATATATAAATATATATATATATATATATATATATACTATATTTATATACTATATATCTAAACTTTCCTGATTTGATTTCATACTCATCCTTTGGTTATATTATTCTCCCATCTCTCAAACGTCGGAGGATGATTTTACAGGCAAAACCAAGATCTGAAATGACTGGTAAATATAAAACAAACAAAATGTCGGGTTAAAAGATAAGACAAAATGGGATTGAATATTAGATATGAAATATGGTTAAGAAGTAAAGTGAAAATTGCCGGGTTAGAAGATGGAAGTTACTATCTCAAGCGAAGTAGAGAACTTGAAATGGTAGATGAAGAAAAGTAAGATATTGTAGATAGAAATAAAGGATAAAATGGACGGTTGGAATAAGTCATAAAATGGACAGTAGAAACAAGGATAAAATGTTCTACAAAAATAGGAGCAATTAATGGAAGAGGAAATAAGAGAGATAAGAAGGCTGGTACAGTCGGCGTCAAAATTGGTGCAACAAATTGCAAAATTCATCGTACGTAGTTCGTTAGAAACTCGTGGAGTTGCCAGTTTCTATATTTTATTCCAATGATTGTCATCCTCTTTCTCTGATAATAACTATCAGTGATGCATTTCCCCTAGTGAATGGTCAATTTTAGTTAAATCATTGTTTATGAAAATATATATATATATTATATATATATATATATATATATATATATATATATATATATATATATATATATATATATATATATATTCCCCGCCTCTCAATGTGTTATATAGAATGTTTTTACCACTTAGTGGTAGCAGGAATCACCGAGTGCATGACTATTGGCCTTATGTGATTGCAAATTACTTTTATAGTGCTACATAGAAAACCATTATGTTTTCTTTTTATAAAGCACAAAGAAGTTTAGCATTGATTAAATGAAATATAGATAAGACATCAGTTGGTGTGAGAAAAAATCTATATCCAAGTTATATATATGTTTATCTAAATTTTAGATAATCTAATACTCGAGCTATGCCCGCGTAAAAAAGCACAGGGAAACGTCATGTCCAGATGCAAAAGAATCACAGGGAGAATGAAAATAGGAAACTGGTCAGGAGTTAATCTTATATTTCCTATTTTCATTTTCCCTTTGGTTCTTTTGAATATATATATATATATATATATATATATATATATATATATATATATATATATATATATATATATATAATATATATATATATATATGTTATATATATATATATATATATATATATATATATATATATATGTATGTATATATATTCATATATATATATATATATATATATATATATATATATATATATATATATATATATATATATATATATATGTATATATATATATATATATATATATTATACACTGTATACATATTACAAAATTGATTAGGAAATGCATATCTCTTTATGTAACCTAGCTACTAATACGCGAGAGAAAGATTCAACAATACATTTTTAACGTATTCCAACTAAAGGAATTTATAGATTGTGTTAACCCATCACGTATTTATAAAGCTCATGGAAAACCATGTTTAGGCTACAACCATCTAGATATTCAAATAACTTTATTTATTATATAACAAGCTAGAAAATATATTTCCGTGATTATTTGGAACTAACATTGACCATTCAAATAGGAAAGGTCTTCTGTTGTTCTACAGTTAATTACTCATAATTATTATCAGATAAAAAGGATGACAATAATTATAATAAAATATACTAATTGGCAAGCCCTCGGGGGACTAGTGGCAAAAAATTCTTCTCTCAAAGATAACTATGTTCGTCAGAAGGCCGCAACTACGATTAATACTGGGGGACTGGGGTCATGGCCCCTGCCCTAGTATTATTGACTGGCGATGAGGATATTATGGCACCGACCCCCCACTAGCAAGCCATGGCTGATAATTCATTAGTTGGGTAAATAATGTTACGTTTGTCTCGTTGGTCGAAACTAAAGCCAAAGGTGAAGTAGAGTCCGAACGGTCGATTCATAAATGGTAATATCAGAATTACCAAACCACCCAACTTCTTTGTCGAATTTAAATCCATTCACGGTTGATTATGTTTAATATTACGAAGAATTTCCCTTTATATTTTACAGATACTTGCATGGTTTCAGGCATCTTCGCTAACATAATTGATAATTCAGTATGATATTAAATATTTGTTTCCACACTGCTTGAAATATACATAGGTAATGTTGGTAATCCTGCGTTGAACGAAAATTTTATAATTGTTTCGTTTCTCTAGTTTGAAATAATCACTATTCTTTGAAATAATTACTATTACAGTATTTTTTCTTATGATTCACACACACACACACACACACACACACACACACACACACACATATATATATATATATATATATATATATATATATATATATATATATATATATATATATATCATAGATAGGATATGTGTACATCATGTGTTAGTCATTTTGCTTGATATACCTTTAAAAGAAAATATTTTTGAGATACGCATTGTAGTTGACAGTTAATGAATTTCGAAGGAAATCCTCTGAAATTTGTTGCATCAATTTTGACGCTGACTGTACAATGAATAAGTTTAAATAACGAATATACAGTATAAATATCAATAGATTATGGGAAGGAAATGGATTTCGATATTTTTGAAGAATGGTATAGGTCTGTGGGAAGCGATATATAATTGATAAAACTGAGAGAGAGAGATAACACATATACATACATACATATATATATATATATATATATATATATATATATATATATATATATATATATATATATATATGTATATATATAATATATATATATGTATATATATATATACATACATATATATATATATATATATATATATATATATATATATATATATATATATATATATATATATAAAATGCTGGGTAAAATGAAGCCAGGCATGGCTTTTAATATCGAATCAACTGTGCCTTGAGATCACATACCCAGGGGGTTTTTCATGTTATGATAAGTACTCCTTGCCTTGGCTAAAGTACTTTTTAAAAAATTTCCCTATGGGTGTATGATTCCGTGGCAGAGAGAATTTGATATAAAAGGCATTTGTGGCTTTATATTTGTGTGTGTGTGTGTGAGTGTGTGTGTGAACGCGCGAATGACTTCAAGGCCTTGTAATATTTGAACGTGGAGTATATTTACCGTAGAATTTTTGCATTTCCGGGGTATGTTGTAGAGTTTTACATATAATGTATATACAGTATATGTTTATGTGTACTGTGTATGAACAGTATATATACACAGCTATCGGAAAAAGCTAAAAAAAGAGTTGCACATTGACAAATTATATCCTTTCCTAAAGAAATATACACATGAAGACAAGAGAGGATACAGGTAACTGAAAAAGTTTTTGTTTTTAAATAATTGATTCCAGAAATGCTTTACCATTTAATAAAAAGGGATTAATCGAATGAATATGTCCCAAATGTGCACACACACACACGCACATGTACACACACATGCATATATATATATATATATATATATATATATATATATATATATATATATATATATATATATATATATATATACATATATATATGTATATATATATACATACATACATACATACAGTAGTATACTTATACCTGTATTTATTTATATATAAAAATTATAAACTGTATATGCACTTACTTAGACGATGCGTATATATAGGAGGATACATATAAAGTAGTAAACCAGTAATTGGGTTGCAGAATATTCCAGCAGATAAACTGGAACTCACGTATTACGAGGTTTAATGGCTACAAAATGCAAAAGACGAAATAGCGTCTACGTGTCTTAGGTAACCTTAATCTGCCCGAACTGAAGGGTAATGGGCCGTAAGCGTATTTAACCGGCCGTTCCTAATGTGATCCGGTTGAACCCCCCGTCGCAACTGAAAATCACGTGACTGAGTTTCCTTTTTTAGTCAGGAGTAAGGAGAGAGTGGAATGAATGAGGGGAATGGGATGGAAGGAGAAATGCGGAGGATGATTTGTGGGTAAAAACAAGGTATAAAATGACGGGTAAATATAGGACATTTAAAATATAAGGATAAAGAAGACAAGAAATGTTAGGTTAAATGATAAGACAAAATGACTATTGAAGTGGAGGTATGAAATACGGTTCAGATATAAGGAGAAAATGGCCCGTTAGAAAAAGGGAGTTAATGTTAAGTGAAGTAAAAGACATGAAATGGTAGACGAAGACAATAAAGATATTGCAGATAGAAATAAGTCATGACCGGTAGAAACAAAGATAAAATGCTCGAAAAAAATAGGAGGCAATTAATGAACGAGCAAATAAGAGAGATAAAAGCGTTGGTAAAATGAATTAAGTTGAAATGACGAATAAATTTAAAAAAGATTAAGGGGAAGGAAATTGGAGGGTGGAAGTTATTAGGGGTATCTCTGGTATGGGATACCGATATGGATTTCGATATTTTTTAAGAATGGAGTATGAAGAGATACAAAATTTATTGACTGATTAAAATGAGAGAGAGATAAAGATAATTAGTGATTAATTTAGTAGATGTTTTAAGTAAGGCGGGACAAATAACATTTGATGAGATGAGGTAAATAGGATACAGAAATATATTGAAATTTAAGGCAACTGTGATTAGTTTGCAAATAATGCAGTAACTGGGAAAATAGTAATAAAAACAATTGCGAATCAAGGAAATTAATTTTGTTTTTCCATTGAAATACTACCGCTAGAGAGTTATTGGATCCTTTGACAGGCCAGACATTACTACATTGGATCCTTCTCTCTGGTTACTGTTCATTTTCCCTTTGTCTACTCATACACCAAATAGTCTGGTCTATTCTATACATATTCTTCTCTGTTCTCATACACCTGACAACACTGAGATTTCCGAACAATTCTTCCTTGTTCAAGGGGTTAACTACTGCATTGTAATTGTTCAGTGGCTACTGTCTTCTTGTTAAGAATAGAAGAGACTCTTTAGCTATGGTAAGCAGCTCTTCTAGGAGAAGGACACTCCGAAATCAAACCATTGGTAGTGCCATAGCCTCTGTACCATGGTCTTCCACTGTCTTAGGGTAGAGTTCTCTTGCTTGAAGGTACACTGGGGGGCACGCTATTTGATCTAATTTCTCTTCCTCTTATTTTGTTAGTTTTTATAGTTTATATATGAAATATTTATTTTAGTGTTGTTACTGTTCTTAGAATATTTTATTTTAATTGTTAATTACTTTTTTTATTTACTTATTACCTTTCCTCACTGGACTATTTTCCCTATGGAGCCCCTGGGCTTATAATATCCTGCTTTTTCAACTAGGG
>NC_090752.1:37726146-37756146 GCF_036898095.1 Palaemon carinicauda
GAAAATGTTGACAAATAGAATCTAAATAATCTGGTGCTTTTCGTTTCCCCCTTAAAAACGAATTCTTTTTTTTTTTTTATGAACTGAGGGAGTTTAACGTAATGGTTATTTTGTCTATTAACAATTGTCAAATCAATCGTTTGTTACCTTTTATTTCCCAGATATTTAAATGATTTGTTAAATAACTATATTTATTTCATGCCAAAGTGTTACTTATAAAAATTACGTAAAATTTATCAAGTTGCCATCATCGGGCGGCATGAGAATTCCTTGACATTCAAGTTTCTCGTTCCTCATAATTTTAACTTCCTTACATTAATCTTGACGACTCCCCATGTCACCCGAAAGTGAAGTTCCCCACACTTATTTATTTTTCTGAAACAAGTTTCTTCATTCATCTGAGGTGAGATTCCCCACCGCACCAGTGAGTACCTCAGGTCATCTGAGACAAGTGCCAATATGTCACCCAAGATGAGGTTCCAGACGGTCATCGGATATGAGGTGTCTCATGTCATCCGTGATAAGCGTTCCTTTTGATTTATGATGAGGTTGTTCATTCATTTGGGAAGTGAGGGTCGTCCTCGCGTGATATGACATGAGGTTTATGACATCATCACATCTGAGGTTTCTTAATTGTTGTTTATGAGGTTATTGTGTTCGCTGTTGGTAAGCAACTATCCCTCGATATTTAATTTATTTGAAAACATTAATCTTGATAAAATAACGGTAGTGATTACAAAAGTAGTAGTAATATTACTATACAATAGTAGTTGTAATAATACTATTTAAGTTGAAATATTAGTTTTGGTATTATTGTTACTATTTGTGTGATAATACTAATCATATTTGCATTAAATAAAGTATAAAAAACTTGCATTCATTCATAAACTGTTATGTTCTGCATGCGATAGATCGTGTATGTGTGTGTCTGCATGCTTTAATATATTAAGTGAGAACTAAAGTCAACAACGTATAGTATGATGATTTCAGGGTAAGAGAGATAAATGGATGTAATTTTACTGTAAAAAATAGAGGCGCTTGACCACGAATGAAGCGAAAGATGAAAACGAATATATGATATGTGGTCTTATGGAATAAGGATTATGTAATCGGCTCAAGAAGATGATAATGTTGCAGAGGGACGAAAAAGTCGCGAAATTGGAAGGGAGCGGAAGCCGAAGGAGATCTTGAAATGTTAACGAGCGTTGTTCATGATGTGGTTGAAAGGGTGGGGGGGGGGGGGGAGTGTGGTTGTAATGGAGGGTGGGTGGCTGGTTAGAGTGCAATCAGGCAGTGGTTGTCCAGAGAGGTTCTTGAGGCGGCGGATATATGAACGATGGAATGATAAAGTGAAGGGAGATGATAGCGAGATAGAATTCCATGTTGGGTTTATTGGGAAATGTAAAAGATGTTAATCTGGAAAAACATTTAGGGTACTGATACCCTATTCTTCTGTATAAGGATAAATGGGTCTGTGACCGATGTCTCTTTATTCATTGAAGACAATCCATAATAGGAAAAGTGGGTTTGTGGCGAATGATGATAAAAGTAATAGAAGTAAATGGTAATGGTAGTGTTTGTAATAACTGTAGTTTAGGTTCAGTACTAGATATAATTCCAAGGCAGGAATATTACTGCGATGGCTTTGTCAAACATTAATACTCTTGGTGTACCTGAAAGTTGTGTCATTACGGGTTAGTAACGTTTCTGTCTGGTGATCGACAGACGGGGTTCGAGCCCCGCTCAAACTCGAATAGTTCCTTTAGTGTCTTCAACTTTACCATCCTTGTGGGGTCTCTTTGAGTCATCAGCAACCATTACCTGGGCCTGCCTGGTCCTAGCTTGGTGGTAAAGGGGGCTTCGGCGGTTATCTTATGATATATAGTCAGTCTGTAGGGCATTGTGCTGCTTGCTTGCTAGGGCAGTGCTATTGTCCCTTGCCTCTGCCATTCTTGATTGGCCTTTGAACCTCTAAACTCCTCGCTCTATCTCCACCAAAACTTGTATAGTAACAGGAACAAGAGTTGAAGACCTCAAGATTTGCGCTTGCGAAAAACTAATGTTCTCGCCAGTTTGATAAGGAATTTTCAAAACAGTTCAGGACAGTGTTGATGCAATTTAATCCAAACGTGGAATAGATGCGTCTGAAGAAGTCAGATTTGCAGTTTGTAAAGGTAATAGCTTAATCAAGTTCGCTTTTTTGGCAGAATTGAAAATATTTTGCGAAGTGAATGTTCATGGTTAATTTTTGTAAAAAAAATTTTTTGGGGGTTGGTTTGTGTTGAATCAGAAGAGAAGTCAGTGTAGTAAATTTAGATAAGAACGAAATTGTAGTAACGAGACTATTATGAAATCTAAAAAAGAAAAAAAAAGCAGATGAAGTTTTTTCGCCTAACCATACGAAAGAAGAGTATTAGTACAGTCAAACCACTTAATAATACGCCAGTAATAATGAATATATTATTTTTCATCTCCGTAAAATTTTGAAAATTTGTAACTCTTGCCTTTTATTATTGGAAGCTCATAACATGACCGCGACATGTCCAGTACGTCCAGATAATTGATAGTATGGGGACGTGAAAAGGAAGATAATGCTAACCATTTAAGAGTTTAAAATGAAAGGTTATGTTTTGGGTTTCCAGAGAACCTATGAAACTTAATTGAATCGGAAATTAAACGTCCTAGTAACTCCTGCCTTGTGACATGATAGTACATAACGATGTAAAAGGAAGGAAAAAATGTTATGGAATTTTAGAGTGCTCTGCGACAGCAGAGGGGCTGTACGATGCTTCCTTTTTAATCTTTTTTTATGTTTATATAGCTGGCGTTACATTTCGTCTTTTTTATTTCTGGTCATATTTCAGTGTGATGTCCGTCTCCCCTAGTACTTTTGATAAAGTTATGCTTACTTGCGCGGTGATTATGGGTCCAGCGAGATGGATATACGAGGCCACTTTTAAGTTGAAAAGGCCGTCTTTTTCCATGAATATTCATGTCGCTCTTAAAAAGGGGGGTTCTGGCTAAAATTCGCCATGCAGTACCGCACTGAGGAATTCAAGCGCATAGTACGTTACCAAGTGTAAAATCATGTTTTATTCACTCACACAATATATATATATATATATATATATATATATATATATATATATATATATAGAAACATATAAACATATATTCTTACGAAGCTGGTCTAGCATAGAATAAATAACTTATTCATGTATTTTATTTAAGTATTTCCTTTGTGTATTAGAGGTGAATAGGAGTTCCTCTTGTGTAGGTATAAATTTTATATGTAAATTAGGTAAGACTTTCGTCGTTAATTTCATTGTATTCTTCATTCGGAGTCAGTATGTGTAAATTTACGGTATTTTTAAGAATTAACTTTTTATTTCATGTATTTTGTTATGAAGTCTTACGTAATCTGTTTAAGAGTGCTATGTGATCCATACGAGATATGAACGAAGGCTTATGTAATTCTTTTTATTGCATTGCATCATGTTTGTGAAAGAATATGCAATTCTTATATTTGCCACGTGTTGGAAAGGTTCTCGAAAACCCCAGCGTAAGTTTTTATTTTTTTTTTTTTATTTCCGAGAACGGTGGGGGGAGGGTGGGGGGGGAGCAGGTGAGAGAGAGAGAGTTGCCTGAAAGCAAGGTTCGTCCGGTTCGTCCCCCTGATTTTTTTATCTAGTTGGTATCTTTGCCGTAGCTAGGACCCATCCCCCAAGTCACGAGAAAAATCTGCATAGCAACAGAAGAGAACCGACCTGTCCTGTGAAAGAGCCAACATACCCTCTCTCCCAAAGTGCCTATAGTGTCTCCTCTCCAGAGTGATTTTGTGCTCCAGTGTATAACGTGTGTAATGTGTTTAAATGTGGCTGCAAATTTGCCAGAAATTTTAAATTTATTGTGTTGTGGTTAGTGTTGGTATTGTGTAAATCTTTGTAACTGGCCAAGGGAGATAAGTATTAATTTCTTTTGTCTTAATCTAAGTTTTATTCTGACTTAATATTTCGAATGATTTTATTTTTTTATGCAAATTCTTTCAAAGTGTTTCAATTGTTATAGAATGTATCTATTTTTGTAAAGAGTGTATTATTTCAATCATAAGTGTTTATTTCAGTATTCTCTCATATCCTTGTTAAAAATTCGAAGGAAGAGATTGTTTGAATATTACTTAATAATAATTACCCAGTGTTGTTTTGAATGTACTCAAGAGACCTTGGGGTATTCAGTGTTTTTATATATTGTTGTCTGGGAGTTATATAACTGCCTCAGAGCTCAGGTATTTATATTTTCAAGTGTAACAGATTTAATGTAAAAACAAACGGGTGAGTTTGGAACTCGAGAGGTTGTGTATCTTGCCGGCCGTATTCTATATAGTATTATATTTTGGTTCCCAGACCACGGGTCTATGCAGCTGATTCTAGTCCATTGCAGGACAAAGGCTTCAGACTGACCTTATTTATGTCCCGGGTTTGGCCAACTTTTATCACCCTGCTGGCCAGCTGTGGATTGGTGATGGTGGAGGACTTTAGTATGGATGGCTCTGACAAGTATAGGTTTTCTGATCATAGTGATACAGAAATCCATTTACCACGATAAGGTATCCCCACTCAGAAAGTTTTATATATATATATATATATATATATATATATATATATATATATATATGTGTGTGTGTGTGTGTTTAAATTTATGTGTGTGTATCTTGTGGTTTATTTAGATGTCTGTAGGGTGACGTTGCTAATCCCATTTACTATTTCTTGTTCATAGCAGACCCTTTTATATCGGGTCGATCTGGTGGGTGGGGGTGCACAGGAATCAACCTTCCGAGCATGAGATAAGCGCCGTTGCATTCTCTTATCTGTAATTATTTTTATTTATGAGTTTCTGTCCATCCCCTGCTCCACCAATGTTCAAGGGGCTTAAATGACGAAAATCTTGATGGGCACCTATCCACGTACTGACCACGCCTAACATTGCTGAACATTACTGTTGACGACGAAGCTGTATATAAGACATGTAAAATGAGTAGCTGTTTGTGGACACACGCAAGTAATTATGCAAATCAATTTAAAGTATGTTCTAACTACGGATTTCCGTAAGTCCCAAGAGTTATATAATCTTCCACTTCGTAAGAGGTGTTCCCCATTTATATACCTCATTTCATATTACCATTTTACGTTAAAGGTCTGCAGTTTCCCTTCAGTCGTTTGTGTCATGCGATAATTGAAACGAAAAACGAGAATTGTAAAACTCATAACGATCATTACAAAATTCAATACTGTCAAAGAAAACTCAAAATGAGAATGTTAAAATTTTAAATTAAAATGATCTTGGTAAAACTCCTCATCTGATCAAAACCGACATCTTGCTAGAGTTGAAGGAAAAATGTCATCCTGGGTAATTTCATTTACCGTAATTGATTAAAAAGATTCGTTAGTCAGCGGTGCAGGTAACATCACAAGTAAGCTCAAGTGCTGCAATGTTTGTTGGTTTTTCCCCCAGAGGAGACTTTTCCTGTTTACATAAATCAAAGCAGCTGTTGCGTCCTCATTCATAAATTAATAGTGTTTACATCGGGAGCTCATCGTCTAATGTGTGTACGTAAACGAAGTGATAGTTACATTTTAAAAAAATCCTGTCGCGTATTTAAAATAGCCTTGCTAGCAACATGCCTGTGCGATATGACGAAATGACTTCATCACTCACTAAACGCCTGTTCATTTGTCACTTGATTAATGAATGAATTCTGGTTTTGAGTTCCTGTTTGACTGAAGACTGGACAAATGAGACGAGATACAAGTCAAAAATTGAGAATGACAACGTTACTGATGAAACTAGACCTTGGAAGTCTGCTGAATGTGACAGTTAATAGCAATAATGTAAGAGAAGCCTTGAGTGTGAGCGAATTAATCTGGAAGTATTAAAACTTGCTGAGCTTTCTCCAACGTACTTTTCGTTGCCTCTTATTCACATATATAACAAAAAACATTAGATCTTATGTAATTAACATTGTCCTTGAATATGAGTTTCACGAAGGTCATTAGTTGGCTATATATGAATAGGATTTGTTCTCATTATGATCTCCATATGCTGAGTTACATGGAGTCTTGCCTAAGATATTAGATAATGAGAATTGTTATTTGCCAGTTGACTATTTTATGTATGTATTTCTATATTGCGTATATATTTACTGCGGGAGTAATATGTCAATTTCATCAAGATATTACATTCTATTAATGTTGGTTATTTTACCAATATTAATGATAATATTAATAATGCGATTTATTAGCTTTACCCGTTATTGATCATAGTTTTTGTGATGAAGGTATGGAAGGCCCTTAACAGGTCATAATACCAGCCTTCCATAAATTTGTTGAGAGTGAAGTGTTTCCTAATAAGACCTAGGAACCCTTCCAGTTTTTTCCTTTACCCTCGCCATAGGAAATCGATGGTAAGGTAAACCAGGAGAAAAAATTGGGAAAATCTTCCGTATCGTTTTCTCATCGATATTGATCTTCAGGGATGAATTTATATATATATATATATATATATATATATATATATATATATATATATATATATATATTTATTTATTTATTTATTTATCACACATATACACACACTCCCCCTGTAGAATTTATGACTCCAGAGTATGATGGCTTTCCAGTTGTTATCAGTTGGACCCAAAATATGTAATGTGTGGAGAACTTTCGATGTTAAGAAGCCTGTCTGTTGAATATATATATATATATATATATATATATATATATATATATATACAGTATATATATATATAATATATATATATATATATATATATATATATATATATATATATTTTTATATATGTATATATATATATATATATATATATATATATATATATATATATATATATATATATAATCACTAACACTCGTGATTTCAATCAATGGAATATCAACTACAATGGCATTTAATATCGAATTTTACCTTTGGGACGCTAACCAGCCATGCTATTAAGAGAAATATGATTCCTGTCGAATTCAAGAATCTCTTCTTAGACTTAAAATAGACCCATATCTACGACAATAGCTGATTAGTGAGTTTTCAACACGTGGTTATTTATGATTAATATATATCACTAACACTCATGATTTTAATCAATGTAAATATCAACCACAATGGCATTTAATATCGAATTATACCTTTGAAATGCATATGCACTGGAAATTCATGTATTCATTAATTAATTTCCAGTGGTTTATATATATATATATATATATATATATATATATATACACACTTATATATATATATATATATATATATATATATATATATACGTATATAAGTACATATATATGTATATATATACATATATATGTATATATATATATTTATATATATATATATATATATATGTATGTATATATATATATATATATATATATATATATATATATATATATATATATATATATATAATGTGTGTTATAATCAAGTATAGTGCAGTATAAATGAAAAGTTTTAATTCCTTTGATTTTTCATCACTTAACCTTTTTATGGAGATTTCCTATGCACTCTCATGGGAGTAATGAGGTATGGTTATATCTCAGTAATTTTATACATGCCACAGCTATTTAAAAAAGGAAAAAAGAGTGCAAGTGGGTTTTTCCTTCCTGTAAATGGCTTACTATAAATCTTCTTTTCCGCTTTGGTCGTCTTTCCCTTTGCTACCCTTCCCATCCTCCATTTTTATGTGCGTTCCCTTCGTCTTTTTTTTTATGTGTTCCCTTCTTGCAGAGATTTTTTATTCCAGTGAGAGGAGAGATTTGCTTTGTTTTTTGGAGTTGTAAAATTTTTTTCTAGCTGCTTTATTATCATGGCTGTTGCTAGTTACTCATAGTGTTTTATGTATTTGGTATTTTTAGAGCATTGCTACTATCGTCATAGCTCCTTTCTTTCGCATTGTGTTGTTATTTGATAATTATTCTGGTTTTATTATTATTGCTATTAATATTGTTTTTTTTTTTTTTTGGTGAATCTAGCGAACACTTCAAACAGTTATAATTACTATTCAGCTCTGAAATTTTGCAGTCCCTTTTTTTTTTTTTTTTTTTTTTTTTTTTCTTTTTTTCTTCTATATTTGACATGCCATCAAGCCTGTTGTGTAAAAGATAAAAACATTTGTAAGGGAAAATGAGGGTGAAATGAAAAAAAAAAAAACTGCAAAGAAACGAAGATGTAGTTGAAATACAAAACAAATACTTATTATTATTATAGCTTCAGTTAAAGGAAGGCTTATAATTAGAGTAAATAAAATTCTCAATAAATTATGGATATCCTTTTTAAAATACAGTTAGAAAACTCTGATTATTTTTCAAAGATATTTAAATGTTGCCCGGCAAAGTTTTCCCAAGTGTTTCATGGTTGAGCAGTGGGACGAACTTTTACTTCCAAAAAATATGGAGTACTGCTATTTTTACAGACATCGTTCGCTTTGTGGTTACTTTACAAAAGTTTTCGGCATTGGATTCTGGAATCGTCAAGATGCGTTTGGCCTCGGCAGAGGGTCAGGAAAATGTAATAGTCTTAGATATGCGATACTGAATCTAGATACTAGTGTACGTGACCCGTCAAAAGTGATGACTAAATATTCAGATACTGTAGATATGCATAAAAACGCACATGCGCGCGCACACACATTTTCAACCCTACCACCTGTTCCCCTTCCCTTACTACAACCCCTTTCGCCATGATATGACTACTTCTTCTCCCCCCCCCCCCCTACCCGAAGGACATGGAAAGACCAGTAGTTATAAGTCTTGTCGCTGAATATGACCGGGAAAGATATATATATATATATATATATATATATATATATATATATATATATATATATATATAGCCAGACACTCGCTCTTTATTATATAAGGGAGATGGAAAGTCTGCACTAAGTCTGCACTCTTGACTAAGAAGTCTGACGATTATCCCGGTAGTTTTAAAAGAGTAAGAAAAAAGGAAAATGATCTTACTAATGTAATTCATTTTTCAAACAGTTTTGGCGCATTACTGCTCGTCTTTAGTGTTCTCTCCCATTGAGCGAAATGTACTCTATTCCTCAAATGTGTAGTAAGTCTTATTCATTACCGTTCGATAGTATTGTATCTTATGTACACACACATGTATACGTGTAAATGTAGCTGTGGCTATTATGTTATTTATATTTGTTACTCGCGATATACAGTGTATATATATATATTTTATATATATATATATATATATATATATATATATATATATAGTAGTATTTTACGTATTTATTCATATATTCTTTGTGTGAATTCCTGCTTAGCCCATCGGTTACATTAACAGTTACAAGTAAGATATGACTGAAATGTCTATGCTTCTATGATTATTAGCCGTCAATGCAAAGGGAAGAAAAAACTTGGGTTGTTGTGCGTGGAAAGCCTCTAAAGTATTTTGCTAAGATGACATAATCCGGCTTAGTAAGAGATCAGCAGACCTCTTCTTGTTTTTCTTTTATTTCTTCTTCTTTTGTTTCTTTTGTCGGAAGCAAATATTCCTTTCGTGGAATCCCCACACTTGATAGGCCCTTGAGAGGTATTGTTACCGCCAAAGGTCTTCAAGCGTCACATGTTGTGCTCTCAACTGGTGAAAACTGCAGTCTTGTATTTTCTGTGTAGAAGGAAACTTTTTCCCTTGGGTAACGTTCTTGGTTAATTTCCATAAAACTTTGCGTTTAGTTAATGTTCTTGTTTTATGAAATATATATGCTGATGCATCACTGACTTGTTAATTTTTTTTTTTTTTTTTTTTTTTTTTGAAACCTGCATTTTGTTAAAGGTTAAAGGCGTCTGGTTCCCGTTCCAGTTTCATCAGAATAGATCCTCACCAGAACGTCAACCTGGCAAGCCCAACCTTTTACTCTGGTGCCCAATCACAGCAGTAGCCTCCCCAGTAAACAGCTTAAACTCACGGTCCCGTGCTGGGATCGATATGCTACCATGCGAATGCGAGGCGAACACGTTACCACCGTACTAGTGCTTTCTTATTAAGATGTAAATTATTTTAGTGTCCAAACCTTGTTTAAAAAATGCCTATTCAATTTCCCCTCTTTTTTATATAAAAAAAAGAGAAACCGCATGGAAACACCGATGTCTTTTCCAGAAGAAAAAAAGTACAACTGGTAAATATCCTTACCTTGCTCTGAAAATAATAGCACGACTGTGGTAGCCTGCCTGGGAATTTGCTAGATGAGAGTTCGAGACCCGCTCAAGATCCATAGTTTTTAGTAGTGTTTGTAACCTCACCATAGTGTGAGTTAGGGAAGGGGGTTTCGGGGGACACTATATGTCTACCTGCTGATTCATCGGCAGCCATTGTCTGACCCTCCCTGGTCCTGGCTTGATGGAGAGAGGGTTGGTCTCTGATCATATATATATATATATATATATATATATATATATATATATATACATATATAATTTATATATATATATATATATATATATATATATATATATATAGATATATATATATATATAAATAATTTATATAAATATATATATATATATATATATATATATCTATATCTATATATATATATATATATATATATATATATGTGTGTGTGTGTGTGTGTGTGTGTGTGTATATATATATACGGTCAGTCTTTCGGGCATTGTCCTGTCCCTTCCTCTGCCATTAATGAGTGACCTTTATAACCTGAAGTAGGACATCATTAACTTGTCTAGAAAAAAGAAATTTTATATGGTATGTTAATTTCCCTACCTTATTTAGAATAAAAGGACAAGGTTAACTTGTTTAGAAAAGATACAAAAAGTGTGCATTAGGTTAACGTCCTGGCCTTGGTCAGAAGAATAAAGATATATGCTTTTTGTTAAAGTTTTTGTTTTATTCAAGTAAAAATGTGTTAATAATTAAAGCCTTCGGTCTGTTCATAAAAAATTAACGCTGGATTGACCTCCCTGCCTTGCTCAGAAAAAGGCTATAGGCTTGATTATCATCCCTGCCTTATTCAGCAAACAGAAATTTAGAAATTCTTTTGGGGTTAACGTCCTTGCCTTGTTCAAAAATATTATACTCTTATTTTATGTCTCTGTCTTGAAATCCTGGCCCTGTAAAGATGAAAAGTTATTGTTTGAGACCTTGCTTTGTTCTATAAAAAAGATGTGCTTGATTAATGACCTTCCTGTATTCATACATATATATGTACTTGATTAACATCCCTCTCTTGTTCAGTAATAAAATTCAATTGCATAATGACCCTGCCCTATTCAGACATTTACTTGGCAAACATCCCTCCCATGTCCAGAAAAAGATACAGTAATATCATTTGCTACTTTGTTCAGGAAAAATGTCCTTTGTTAGCGTCTCTGCTATAAGAATTCATGCACTTGGTTAACATCGCTACCCTCATCATTAAAAGAAATATTTTCGGTTAATATCCCATCACTGTGTAGATTAAGTGTACTTGGCTAACTTCCCTAAGCTTTAGAGAAGAAAAATGCTCTTGGTTGCTGTCCCAAACTCTGCCTTGTTCTGTAAAAAAAAAAAAAAAAACAACAACATGTGCTTGGTTCACGACTCTGCCTTTTTTTCAGAAGAAAAATGCGCTTGTTTGACGTCCCTTTTGTGTTCTGGAGAAAATGGGCTTGGTTAACGTTCCTGTCTTTTCCAGAGAAGAAACTCATTTGAACACCATTCTTAGTTCAGTAAAAATAAGTTTGATTAATGTTCCTGCCTTGTTCAGGAAATGAATGCGGTTGGTTAACATTGCTTCCTTGTTCAGAAAAATTGCTAGGTAAGGTCCCCATCTTGTTCAGAAGAAAGAAAACACTTGGCTAACGTACCTTTCTTATTTATATAAAAAAAGGCCTGGTTAATGACCCTGCTTAGTTCAGGAAAAAGTATGAATAAAAACTTTCGTATTAACTGTAGAAGGTCGTTCGTGGGACACTAGCTCTGGCATTAGCAGCCCGTCAGATAAATTTTAATTAGATAGGAAAACTGGAGGTTAGAAGTAAATGTGGTATAGCCCAATGAAGCTTATATGTCAATTGAATTAGGAGTAATAAAATCTGAGCCAATTTAATAATGTGAACTCGCTAACTAAAAGAAAAATAATGCAATATTATGAACTGGTCAAGTAAGAAATGTTTTAGTGCAATAATGTGGTTTGGTTTAGTAAGGAAATGTTAATTAATGCAGTAATATAAAATGGTTTTAAGTTAGAAAATGTGACTTGGTGTGAACTAGTCGAAACAAGTCTTCCTAATGAATAGAGGATGATAACTACAGTACTCTGGGAAATACGAAGTTGGGGAAACAAAATTCCAACGCCTGGGGCTGAAGGGGAGAGATATCAAGGCGGAAATGCCCTTTTAGAATTAAGAATCCATTATGTACATCTTTGAATAGTAAGAGTTTGGCTTTTGAAATACGGATGAAGACAAGTTCACTTTATGCCTAACAGTTGAATAAAAGATAGAAAAAAAAATATTGTATGTAATGTGAGTGAAGACCTTCTCAAAGCTAGATTCTGGCACACCTGACTTCCATGTTTTCATTTCTGATTAAAAACTAAGTATTTGCCAAACTGCATACGAGCTGTTTCTGTCGTCAGCTTCTCATAACTAGAGAGAGAGAGAGAGAGAGAGAGAGAGAGAGAGAGAGAGAGAGAGAGAGAGAGAGAGAGAGAGAGAGAGAGAGAGCGCAATGGTAAGAAATTATGATTGTAATTTCCCTGACAAGACAAAATTGGTAATTAAACGATAACTTCGTCTTCACACAATAATTGGTTGACAGTCACCCTTGTCATTTATCAGAATATTTGTTTTTAAGATATTTTTTTATTAATGGAATTAAGTGTTGGAACGGCTTACGTACTATTAAATAAACATTACTAATTATTGCACGCGAATACTGTGATCTAATTTATTAATATGTGGTAGGACTATTAATACTGAATTGTATTTAAAAGTTCCCATGAAAGGCTGAAGAAAATGCTTGAGCTGAATACAGAAGATAGATGATAAGCAAGTAGGTATACTATGGAATGACGGTTAGTTATGGTACGAGTATCTTTATAAATTTTCAACATGTAATACTTTTTAATGTATGATTTTGCTTCTAAAACCTACTCTGTAAAAACTCACTCAGGATCCAAGGAAATAATTAGTAGCGAGGAACCCATTTGTGGAGGTTAGTTCAATGGAAACTTGCGTGGAAGAGAGATATTCTAAATTGACCGAGATAAACAGGAAGAGTTAAGGAAAATTTACGGTACTGTACCTTAGGAGTACATACAATGGAACGCGGCTAAGACAAACACTCACGTGGACGCACAAACACTCCTTTGTACGCACAAACGCTACGCAAACAGGCGTACACACATTGACACTTTCCTGCACATTGAGACTCTCTTTAGTTCCTCCAGCCGTGTGTGATCTTCCTGCGGCCCCCTTTCCTTCCATCTGTAAGTGCCTTCCCCCCTTCTGATTTTTCTCCCCTCTTCGTCATTCGTTTTCCCCTCTCTCCACCCACTTTCTTATTTAACTCCCCTAGAAACCCCTTAGTTACCTCCCCCTTTGCAGATCATAGGGGAACTTCTCTCGCTTTGCTTGTTCCTATTAATAGTAAATTTGCGCTTTTGTGAAAGCCTTTAGCAGTCTTTACCAAATTTGATTTTTGTCTTTTGACCTGAAGGACTGTTCGAACGTTGACCTAAAAGCCTAAAGAGCATCTTATTGTGTGAAGTTTGAGGTGAAATGCTTATTGGTGTTTGTTATTTGAGAGAAGTGGCTAATGGTATTTGAGCTAAATAGATCCCCGTATTAAGGTTTTAACTTAAAAGCCAAGCGATGTTTTAAGGTTTGAGCTGATTAAGTCTGTTTACGATAGGGCAAAACCTCTAGTTCAGTGGAGTTTAAGCCAGAACTCCATTTCTTGTTTAAGGTTTGAGTTGAAGCAATCGAGTCTCATGATTTATTGGGTTTGAAGAATCTCATGCTACATTGGGAGTAATTTGGAATGCCCCTTTTCCAAGAGTTTGAACTAAGGAACTTTCTGCTGTAGGGTTTGAACTAATCGGCCTTTTGGAAACAACTTAAGATTTCATGTATAATCTTTGACCGGAAAGCATTGCGTATGCCCTCTGACCTGATTTGAAGATTGCTGAAGAGTAGGGCACTGATAATTGAAGCAAAAGTTAATTAAAGTTGAAAATATGGAATTATGACAGGATCATATGCTGTCAATAAAAAATGTAATATATTTTTTCGTGATATCTTTTGTAGGCTCAACTGAAAATATCTCTCCTGCAGTTAAAGTGACGTAGTCATTTCGGTAAAATATGCTAAAGACGTAAATTTCTCTTATTAAATTTTAATAGATTTTTTACAAGTCGTAAAAAATCTATTTATGACCAGAACAAATCCCAGAGTCCAGTTAAGGATTCATTTTCTCTTCCATCCAATTTTGTTGGATTTTGGACAAGTCATAAAAAAATATTCTTTTACGACCAACAAAAATCAGAATCTCATGAGTTCCACATTGTTCTTGTAATAACATAAGATATCATTTGATTTATATAGTTTTATTTCCATTTGTATTATATTTCAACAATTTAGCAACGGTCTCACCCCTTGTACTCACTTTGATATTTTTCCTCTCCGTTAAAGATATGCGTCTCTCTCTCTCTCTCTCTCTCTCTCTCTCTCTCTCTCTCTCTCTCTCTCTCTCTCTCTCTCTCTCTCTCTCTCTCGTAAAATTTCTTCTTTTTCCCATCCTGTTATTTGGCAACATGAATTGTTTTTCATCGTTATTATATTTGAGTTCATATAATATTTACCATAGAATTTTAAATATATTTTTATGTCGTATTTTATAGCTCCTTTTGTAAATTTTGCGTATTTTAGTCAAAAATGTTATTCTTCGTATCTCACTTAAATGCATTTACCATACACTTATCGTTTATTTCTTTATACTCCAATAATCTTATCGCCTTGTTTCATGTTTTTATATAATATAGATGAATTTTTATTTATTCTTGTTCGGCCGTTTTGCTTGTTGTAGTGGTTTCTAGTTGTATTTTAATTACCACTTTTTAGATAACGTTGTTTTAATAAAAAAAAATTCCAGTCATTTAATTTTGTTAACTTTCTATAGATTTTCGCACGTATTCTAGTTTTTCTGCTATTTGAGAGCAATTATGTAATTTTGCGCTTTGGTTTATTTTTTATTCTTCTATTGTATATTGAAAATTTTCACAGCACTCTTTGCAGAGCTTTCCAATCAGCTTATCTGCTTTTCAAATTTTCATCGTTTTTTACACAAGTTGTCAAATTTGCATAATTTTTTTTTTTATCAAATTTTTAGTTATGATACTTTGCAAATGTTGCATATCTTCTCATTTTTCCTATTAGATAATTTTCATTTTTCATTCCTTCTAATCTGCAGAGCCTTTTAATAACTTATTTAATCCTTTTTATATATTTTTTCTCGTATTTATTCCATTCTCTCTTATGCATCATCTCCTAGACCCTTCATCACAAATTTTTTATTCTTCCTTATTTGATATTTTATTCCCCTCTTGAATCTTATTATTTGTCATCTAGTTTTAAACCTTTCAATTTATATTTTTCCTTTCCATCCCTCTTATCATCTTATAATTTCTCTTCTTCATATTTTTCCGCAATTATTTATCATAATGTTTATTAGCCATTACTGTATGCTTTAATCTTTTCGGTAATATTTACATTCCCATAGTGCATCTCTATTTATCATATCTTTCCTTTTTATTCCATTCTCTTTCTCTTTATCATCTCTTTATTTTCCCTTTGTAATTTTTTCCTTTTCATCTTTCCCTTCATCATATTTTTTCCCCTCTTTTCATTCCTTTTTATAACTGGATTATAGTATTCTCTTTTCTCTCCCCATTCATCATCACTTTTCATACCCTTCCGTTATACTTTCTCCTTTTCATCCTTTGCCTTCATCGCATTTTCAAGGTCTTTTATCACATCCGTCCATTCACTCTCTGCTCCTTGTGCCATTAGTCATGGGGGATCAGGGCCCCAAAGCTTTGGTTTAGTGCTTTCGCTTTACGCCTCGCCTGCTTTTTATTGCTTTGCACTCGGGTCTGTGTTCAAAGCACTTTACTCGTTTTACGCTTTCTAGGACCCCTCTACAAGCAGGTGTTTATTTTCCAGCGATTCCTTATGACAAATGCTTTGTTTTTGTTTTCACTCTAATTGCTCTTATTAACTCTAGTTTGTAGCTTTATGATTACTTGGTTTTGGTGGCTTTATTAACAGGTTTGTGTTGAAAGCACTTCATTAATTTTGAACTCAAAGAAATTTGGGATGATTAATGTGTTTTTTCAATGATTGATAATAAAGGGAATATTTTATTATATTTTTTATAATCAGGTTGGGGCCCCGAGGCAAAGATGTATTTTATATGAATCATTATGGCCCAAAAATTCTTCAAAATAACATAATTCCCTTTTATCAATATGTTATATTATCATATTTCTAATACCAATCATATATATAATACATTTGATTTTTAAACGGAAACTTACTCAGGTAAAAGGTATTTTAATTTTTCCTCTTGAGTTATTGGGTGAAAACGTGCTTCGGATTCTGCTTTTACTCCTTCGAAAAACCAAATTAAAGCTTTATTTGTTTATTATTTTTTCAGCGCATATTAGTCTTAAGGAAAGGAAAATATGATTATGTATTTTATGAAGTGTTTGTTCCATTAGAGATCTCGCGTACCATTTCGTATTAATTCGTGAGTATTTGATTTCATTACTTTGAATCGCATAAGAAAATATGCCTTCTACTAAACCCTGATAGTTCTTGCTGTTAATGAGTTTTATTTATTTGTTTTCGTAGGTTTTGTATTATTATTTTGACTTGAGCCTTCTTCATTTGTCGAGTTTCTTTCGTATTGCTTTCCTCATCACTCGTAAATATCAGTTTCCTGTATTTTTTATTTAATTTAGAAATCACATGTATTTAGTAAAATTATTATATATTTTATTTTCATTTTAGTTTTTCGTATATATTTATCACAATGGTGTTTTGCTGTTAAAAACTTGAATCTTTTTGTTTCTAAGCAGTTTGTAGAAG
This sequence comes from Palaemon carinicauda, assembly GCF_036898095.1. Taxonomy (NCBI): domain Eukaryota; kingdom Metazoa; phylum Arthropoda; class Malacostraca; order Decapoda; family Palaemonidae; genus Palaemon; species Palaemon carinicauda. Next base: position 37,743,321 of record NC_090752.1, read on the forward strand.
CAACGTTATTTATAAATATTTCTGTTTCTAAGAAATGGGACATTTTGGGTTCATATCTTTCGAGGGTTAATGATTTTTGTCGGTTGTTTATAAGATTAAACTTTTTCTCTTGTATATGTATACATATTGTATGTATTTGATATATATATATATATATATATATATATATATGTGTGTGTGTGTATGTATATACACACACACACACACATATATATATATATATATATATATATATATATATATATATATACATATATATATATATATATATGTATGTATATATACACACATATGCAGTATATATATATATATATATATATATATATATATATATATATATATCTATATATATACATATATATATATACACAAACATATATATATATATATATATATATATATATATATATATATATATATATATATATATATATATATACACACACACACATTATAAATTGAGCACTTTTGCCACGCATTCTTAGATCGGCAGCCCGTAATATATTGCCTATTTTTCTGTCGCTTACATATAAGGTAAAATATTTTTTTTATCACAATCCCAAGAAATAAGCGACTGTTTCCCCAATTTTCCTAACAACTAATTAATTTTCTCCCTTCCACTTCCGAAGCCGAGCATCCTTAAATGACAGCTTAGTTATTTGAGTCTTCGTCCAAGACCTTTTACTCGGTCGATTTGATCTGTCACTGAGAGTTCCAGCATGAGCCTTCAGCGGCACACAGTTTGCCTTCCCCCTTTTGCTCATTCCACCCTCCGGAGCGGGCTCAAATCCACCCCTTGTTCCGACCACCCTCTCGAGGGTATCGCCACCCCACAACCTTCGAGGCACCCTCTCCGCCCATCGGGCGCAGCCCTTGAGGAGGACTTATTGATTGCTTGTGCTCGATCGATACAGTCGAGGGAGTGAAATGACTATAGACCTCAAGTAAACTACCTCCTCCTCCCCCTTTCTTTTTCTTCCTTTTCCTCTTCTCCTTTTCTCATTGCTCTCTCTCTCTCTCTCTCTCTCTCTCTCTCTCTCTCTCTCTCTCTCTCTCTCTCTCTCTCTCTCTCTCTCTCTCTTTTCTTCCCCTCCTCTCGCTTCCATTGAGATGCCATGGGGAGTTAAATATGGTCGAAATATGTCGGAATTTTTGTCGTCCGTCGTATCCAGTCGTTCGGCGAGTCTCAGTCAAGTTGCAATGTATTGTCGTCTTTCGCTGGGTCCACTGGGGGGTTCCCCTTTCTATGGAGGGCGAATAAATTGGTTTAACTGCGTCCTGCGGTGGGTTGGGTTTTTTGAGAGAATTAGGAACGGAGCTGCTATGTGAGAGTATGTTTTTTAAGGGAATCTGAAAGGTAACAGCTATATCTGAGAATATGTTTTTTTGCGAGAATTAAAAAGGCAACTGCTTTTTCTAAGGGTTTTTAAGGGAATCAGAATGGTATCAGCTATATCTGAATCTGATTTTTAAGGGAATCAAAAAGGTATCAGTTATATCTGACTGTGTTTTTGAGAGAATCAGAAAGGTAATTGTCATGTGAGAGTATGTTTTAAGGGAATCGGAAAGGAACAGCTATATCCAGGTGTGTTTTGCAAGTGAATTAGAAAGGTGTCTGCTATATCTGAGTGTTTTAAGGTAATCAGAAAGGTATTAGCTATATTTAAGTGTATTTTTAAGGGAATCGAAAGGTATCAGCTGGATATGAGTGTTTTAAGGGAATCAGAAAGGTATCATCTATACCTAAGTGTATTTTTAAGGGAATCGAAAGGTTTCAGCTATATCTAAATGCTTTTAAGGGAATCAGAAAGGTATCGGATATATCTGAGTGTCTTTTCTAAGGGGATCAGAAAGTTATCAGTTATATCTGAGTGTTTTAAGGGAATCAGAAAGGTATCAGCTATATCTAAGTGTATTTTTAAGGGAATCGAAAGGTATCAGCTGTATCTGAGTGTTTTAAGGGAATCGGAAAGGAACAGCTATATCCAGGTGTGTTTTGCAAGTGAATTAGAAAGGTGTCTGCTATATCTGAGTGTTTTAAAGTAATCAGAAAGGTATCAGCTATATCTAAGTGTATTTTTAAGAGAATCGAAAGGTATCAGCTGGATCTGAGTGTTTTAAGGGTATCGAAAAGGTATCAGCTATATCTGAGTGTTTTAAGGGAATCAGAAAGGTATCAGCTATATCTGAGTGTTTTAAGGGAATAAGAAAGGTATCAGCTATATCTAAGTGTATTTTTAAGGGAATCGAAAGGTATCAGCTATATCTGAGTGCTTTTAAGGGAATCAGAAAGGTATCGGATATATCTGAGTGTCTTTTCTAAGGGGATCAGAAAGTTATCAGTTATATCTGAGTGTTTTAAGGGAATCAGAAAGGTATCAGCTATATCTAAGTGTATTTTTAAGGGAATCGAAAGGTATCAGCTGGATCTGAGTGTTTTAAGGGAATTGGAAAGGTATCAGCTATATCTGAGTGTTTTAAGGGAATCAGAAGGTATCAGCTATATGTGAGTGTTTTAAGGGAATCAGAAAGGTATCAGCTATATCTCAGTGTATTTTTAAGGGAATCGAAAGGTATCAGCTATATCTGAGTGCTTTTAAGGGGATCAGAAAGGTATCGGATATATCTGAGTGTCTTTTCTAAGGGGATCAGAAAGCTATCAGTTATGTCTTGAGTGTTTTAAGGGAATCAGAAAGGTATCAGCTATATCTAAGTGTATTTTTATGGAAATCGAAAGGTATCAGCTGTATCTGAGTGTTAAGGGAATTGGAAAGGTATCAGCTATATCTGAGTGTTTTAAGGGAATCAGAAAGGTATCAGCTATATCTGAGTGTTTTAAGGGAATCAGAAAGGTATCAGCTATATCTCAGTATATTTTTAAGGGAATCGAAAGGTATCAGCTATATCTGAGTGCTTTTAAGGGAATCAGAAAGGTATTGGATATATCTGAGTGTCTTTTCTAAGGGGATCAGAAAGTTATCAGTTATATCTGAGTGTTTTAAGGGAATCAGAAAGGTATCAGCTATATCTAAGTGTATTTTTAAGGGAATCGAAAGGTATCAGCTGTTTTGAGTGTTTTAAGGGAATTGAAAAGGTATCAGCTATATCCGAGTGTTTTAAGGGAATCAGAAAGGTATCAGCTATATCTGAGTGTTTTAAGGGAATCAGAAAGGTATCAGCTATATCTCAGTGTATTTTTAAGGGAATCGAAAGGTATCAGCTATATCTGAGTGCTTTTAAGGGAATCAGAAAGGTATCGGATATATCAGAGTGTCTTTTCTAAGGGGATCAGAAAGTTATCAGTTATATCTGAATGTTTTTTGAGAGAAACTGAAAGGTAACTGGTAAATCGATTGTAGTTTTAAGGGAATCAGAAAGGTATCAGTTATATCTAAGATTATGTTTTGGGAATCAGAAAATCATCAGCTATATTAGAGGTTGTGTTGTTAAGGGAATCAGAAAGGCATAAGCTATATCTGAGATTATGTTTTTAAGGGAATCAGAAAGGCATCAGCTATATCCGAGATTATGTTTTTAAGGGAACCAGAAAGGCATCAGCTATATCTGAGATTATGATGTTAATGAAATCAGAAAGGCATCAGCTATATCCGAGATTATGTTTTTAAGGGAATCAGAAAGCCATCAGCTATATCTGAGATTATTTTTTAAGGGAACCAGAAAGGCATCAGCTATATCCGAGATTATGTTTTTAAGGGAATCAGAAAGGCATCAGCTATATCTGAGATTATGTTTTTAAGGGAACCAGAAAGGCATCAGCTATATCCGAGATTATGTTTTTAAGGGAATCAGAAAGGCATCAGTTATATCTGAGATTATGTTTTTAAGGGAATCAGAAAGGCATCAGCTATATCCGAGATTATGTTTTTAAGGGAACCAGAAAGGCATCAGCTATATCTGAGATTATGTTTTTAAGGGAATCAGAAAGGCATCAGCTATATCTGAGGTTATGTTTTAAGGGAACCAGAAAGGCATCAGCTATATCCAAGATTATGATGTTAAGGGAATCAGAAAGGCATCAGCTATATCCGAGGTTATGTTTTTAAGGGAATCAGAAAGGCATCAGCTGTATCTGAGATTATGTTTTCAAGGTAATCAGAAAGGCATCGGCTATATCTGAGATTATGTTTTTAAGGGAATCAGAAAGGCATCAGCTATATCTGAGATTATAATGTTAAGGGAATCAGAAAGGGATCAGCTATATCTGAGGTTGTGTTGTTAAGGGAATCAGAAAGGCATAAGCTATATCTGAGGTTGTGTTGTTAAGGGAATCAGAAAGGCATCAGCTATATTTGAGGTTGTGTTGTTAAGGGAATCAGAAAGGCATCAGCTATATCCGAGATTATGTTTTTAAGGGAATCAGAAAGGCATCAGCTATATCTGAGATTATGTTTTTAAGGGAATTAGAAAGGCATCAACTATATCTGAGTGTTTTAAGCGATCATAAAAATACCAGCTATATCTGGCAGTAGGATTTTTTAAGGGAATCGAATGGTGAAAGCTGATTTGGATTTTTATTTTTATATTTTTATTTTTTTATTTTTTAGATAACCAGTAAGGTAGCAGTTACATCTAAAAGTGCATGCTCTTTCATTATGAAATTGGTTCTTGCTATAACTAAATCTTAAGAAATATATAACAAATTTTTTCGACATTTTATGACCGGTTAATCCAAGGGATGTTCCCCTCCCCTGGAAGCTTTTAGATGTTGAAGAGGCTTTCGTTAAAATTCAGTCCGCAATCACTACCTGATGGCCATTCCGTTTCTTTGGATTACTTGGAAATTATGTTTTTCGTAGACAAGCATTGGATTAATTTAAAAAACTTTGTTTTGTTTTTTTATTGGTCCAAGAAGTTTTCGAGTAGGTTTAGTTTTTCCGTGTGTAGTTATCTTCCGATTTAAATGTATTTCCAGTTGCTGTTGTTTTTTGATAGATTGAGCTAATTTCTTGTAATATCTGGGGAGGAATAATCTCATTTGGAAATTTACCATTAAGCTATTCTTTATTGCCTTTAACATGTATCAAGATTATTGATAAAAAGATGTTAAATAATTTCCTCTGTTTATTTTTTATGGATACTTTGACTAAAAGATATGCCTGGCTCGTTAAAAAAAGCTTGATTAGATTATTAGTTTTAATTATCTATAAATATTTTAAACCTGAATTGCCAGGCTTTGATGAGTGAGATCTAAATTAAGGTCAGGTTAATTGCAGAATATCAATATTGTTGATGAATAATGTCGTTTTAATTCTTAATTCTTTTTTTATTTTATCATAATCAAAGATACATTCTCTTAATTGTTACATCAAACGACCGAAAATTTATGGAAATTGAACGAGGTACATTAAAGGCTTGCTGCCGCATCTGTTATTGCTATTAGATTCCACCGCTTTATTAGAATACTGGTGTACTCCTGTCGTAAAAAAATGGTAACATAAAAGAAGGTCAAGATAACATCACTAATCTAGGAATGTTATGTACCGTGTGGAAGCTCTGAGCAAAGTTTTATGACATGAATTTTAGTCGATTAACATATTTAAAAGTATTCATTTGACTATTATTATATTTTTATCATATGATATTAAGGATTTTCTTTTGGCTTTGCTTTTTTTAGTGTGTACACGTACTTACGTAGGTTGCTGTGGTAATTTTGCTAGATTACACAAGATTTTTTTTTTTTTTTTTTTTTTTTTTTTTTTTTTTTTTTTTTTTGTAAACCTGATCTAGTATTTAAAGTATCATTATTGCTTACCGATGTTGATTATTGCTTTCCTGTGGAATATTCTTAGTATAACTAACATCTGAAGGTAGATAATTCGAAACATGTGAAATGGGAATAATATAGATACTGATAACAACAGAAAGGAGAATAAAATGTTAATTTATTTGATATAACTAACTAATTCTACTGTATGTTTAGAGACCATACTAGTATTTAATGTGGTAACGTCCCTAACTGGTGATCGCCAGACTGAGGTTCGAGTCCCGCTCAAATCCGTTAGTTCCCTCCGTTGCTGCAACCTCACCATCCTTGTGAGCTAAGGATGGGGCTTTGAGGGAGCCTATAAGTCTATCTGCTGAGTCATCAGCAGCCATTGCTTGACCCTCCTTGGTCCTAGCTTGGGTGGAGAGCGAGCTTGAGCTCCAGAGCCTTTAAATATGTGGCTCCGAGACTGTATGATAAACTCCCACGAGACATCCGAATGATTGAAGACATTAAGGCTTTCAAGAGGAAACTGAAGATTTTCTTATTTCATCAGTCGTACAACAGTGACGATTTAAAAGTAAATGAACAAAACGTGATATGAAACGGTAAATACTCTGAACGAACAAGGTAAAACGACAGTGGAGGTCCTGTAGAGAGTGGGGTTCAACTGCTGTATGGGACCGGAAAAGCAGCCATCAAAGTAAGTAGGTAAAGATATGTACAGTATATATGGTCAGTCTCTAGGGGATTGTGCTACTTGATAGGGCAATGTCACTGTCCCTTGCCTCTGCCATACAGGAGCGGCCTTTCAAACCCTTTAAACCTTTAAAAAGAATACACGAAGAGCAATGTATAAGTAGGTGGGAAATAGATTAAAGATATTAGTAGGAGAATAACAATGTCGACTCATTTACTATAACAAATAATTGAATATACGGCACGTTTAAAGACTAAGCTCCTTTAGATGGAAAGGCGACCTCAAATTAATCTCTCGAGAATCTGTTATGCAAAGTGGTCACCTGAGTTATAATCGCTACAAAGCTGCGTAACGATGAGTTTCACTTGGCCTCTTTGATGTCGTCGCTTATGTAGGATTAGCGGGCGGGGATGACTTTGGGGTCGTTCTAGCTGCCGGTGAAACAAGTCATCATGTTTTAATGTTTTTATAGCTTATGTGTGAAAGATTTATTTTAATGTTGTTACTCTTAAAATATTTTATTTTATTCGTTAAATACTTTTGTAGTTTATTTATTCCCTTATTTCCTTTCCTCACTGAGCTTTAATAATAATAATAATAATAATAATAATAATAGTAATGATAATAATAATAATGATAATGATAATTTGTGTAGTTGTTATATATATATATTCTATATATATATATATATATATATATATATATATATATATATATATATATATATATATATATATATAGATACACACACACACACACATATATATATATATATATAGAATATATATATATATATATATATATAAATATATATATATATATATATATATATATATATATATATATATATATATATATATATATGGTATGTGTGTGCGTTTGTGTGTGGATAGATATCAATAGATATAGATAGAGAGGTAGATAGATAGATAGATTGGTACTGCTCCAGTAAAAACACAAATGTCACTGCCGCATTCATTTTCCAAGAACTGAATCGTGAATGAACCCTTTGTTCAGTAAAAATTCCTACAACGTTTGTCGCTTGGTACAGTTAAACAGAAGACACATCAATAGTAAGTTAAATCCCCTACAAACATTATGTAAACCTTTCATTCTTATCTTGTATGCTCTTTTCCTCTGTCTGGACAATCAGACCCCTTTGTTACATTATGTCTTTAGAAATATTTACCAGCCATTTTTCTCCTACCTCTTTTTAGTTATACATTCTATTTACGTATTGTCGTCCATTCTTTCCACCTGACCGAACTAGCTCAAAATACTTTGACTCATCCTTTCAGGTATGTGAACCTTTTTTACCGCCTCTGCACATGTCCACATTTCTTATCGTGTAGGCCTATACTCTTTTTACATCGCAGGGGCTATTATACTACGTAAACAGTTCAACCTAACAGCTTTAACTCCTTGTTTTTCATTCACATTCAACATCCACGATTCACTTCCATAAAGGGAAGTTGGTTCATTAATCTCATCACACACTCATATTTTGACTAACATAGACAATTAAAGCCTTTTACTAAAAAGTTGCATACATCCTGCCCCCTGTCTAGCTTTTCATGTTCTATGACTATCCTCTATTTTATATTTTCATCATCAGTTATACAAACTCTAAGATACTTAAATAAATCATCCACTTCCATTCTTCCACCATCCTTACGTACTGTGTTTATTCATTACTCCATATTGTTTGTTCCCCCTTACACATTTTCTTATGCATTTATTCTAACCGTCATACCTTGCAGATGATTTTTTAACCCCTTTACCAGTTTCTTCACTCTATGTTCACTGTCCCCTCTTGGCATAGTATCATCTGCAAATATTAAGAACTCCATATTTCATTTTCCTATCCCACAATTACTGTTCACCTACATCCAGTCATTTCTGTGACCTCTGTCAGCACTTCATTTATGAAGATGTTGACCAGTCATGGAGGCATAACACACTCTTATGTAACACTAACTTTCATGTTAAACGAGTCAGTTCTCCCTTGAATCTCTTAACATGTTGATTCTGCTAAAACTATGTACTTGTAAGCCACAAACAGCTTTTTCTCTCTACTTTCAAACTTCTTTATATCTGTTTCATAATAAACTCTTGATCCAAACCCACAATGCATTTCCCTTATCTTCCCTTTTCATTCTTGTCCTCTGTCTTACTTTCTCAATTAAAATTCTATCTTATATCTTTAATTGTTTACAAATTAATGTTATGCCCTATTAATTCTTGCGGTTGCCCCTACGACCTTTACCTTTATTTAAATGAACAGTTAATCCTCTCACCCATTTTTTTTGGGAGTGGGTCGCTCAGACACACTTCAACAAGCCCATCATCTCAAGGGGTTTTTCCTTTCTTTAACCTCTTCTTCACCATTGCTCCCACAAGTATTCTCCTAACTGTAGGAGTTTCCCTCAGATGCGCCTTGGCGCTGAATGGCCCTGTCATAAGTGGCCCAAATACCATGAATCATTGACACCACCCTTACATTCATGCCTGCATACTTGCCTACCTAAATAGAGACACTCCATACACATATATTGACTTTTTGATGAAATCTCTACCTTAGATTATTGTATATTAAGGATGGACAATCTTAGTCGAGGATTTAGCAAATATTCAGTTAAACTTTTCATTATGAAAGATAGAAATCTATTACAGTAGATTGTAATGAAGGAATGTTATGATGCTTATGATATTAAATGTATGGCTCAAGGGTGAAGGTGTATTTCAATCTCAAAGCTGGATATTGATTTGGCGTTTACATGTTTAAAATATTTGTTGACGTGCCAAATTCCTGATCAACTGTTGCCAGATTCCTGATCGTAATTAACCATTTCCTTCGTAATTTATTTGCACTCGCCTGCAATGGTCCGATATCTGAAATCACTATTTCTGGTCTGACGGGATTACACCAGACGTGGCAGAGACTGATAAGCTCCCTTTTCGGGGAAGAGGCGTCGCTCTTGGCGAACGAACTTCTCTCATTTCCAGTAACATGATTTTGACCGATTATGTTTTGATAGCTTCCGAGGCTGTTCAGGTGGCATCTCGTGCGAGTCAGAATTTTTTTTTTTTTTTTGGGGGGGGGGGGCGGGGGCGGGTATATTTTTCCCTGTTGGAGCCCTAGGTCTTATAGCAACCTGCTTTTCAAATTAGGGATGTTGCTTAGCTAATAATAATAATAATAATAATAATAATAATAATAATAATAATAATAATGTATACTACAGATACTGTTATTCTGAATATAGCTTGGAGGGCTTTTAATGTGTGTATATTTTATCGTGTCATGACTGGGTCAGGTAAAACATGATCATATTTTAAACAGACTAATTTTACAGCTTGTGGATCCGTAATGAAATTTTGCCAGCTCTAATTAATTTTATTATTCACGAGAGTGGCCACCGTTTTCAAGGATTTAGTTCTGTATGCATTAAATTTTCCAACATCTAGTTGATATTATTTTTATGCATGTCTCAAAAGTGCATTACTGCGTCGAAAAGTCGGTTTGTGCGATCGTTAATTATATAGAATGAAATAGCTTTTGTGAAATGCTTCTTGCTTCGAAAATGCCCCCCATTGGAATCTATTTGAGGTTTGCGCAAAAAAAAAAAAAAAAAAAAAAAGAAGGAACACAGGAATACTCTATGGATTAGTTTTTTATTAGTTTTCCCTATTTTCTTAATTTCTCTATGAAACGTTTATATGCGTCCTTACTAATCGCACATTATAAAAAATTCTTGATATGTGGTATTTTCAAAGACCTTGCTCCTCATTCAATATTCTCACTGTATCCTCGAGGAAAACTAAATTCCCTTTGCATCTCAGGTAGAACCACTGAACACGATCGCAGGTGGGTAAAAGCCTAATAACCCGATGTGTTAAAAGGATCCCTCCCTCCCCATCCATAACACTCACACCCCATTCCCACCCTACTCTTTTTCATCCCTGGCTCCCACCGCCCACTCCCATTTCTATTTCGTACTTACTCTGAAACCTTATCGCACGGATACCGCCAAAGTACTTTCTATTGTTTTTCCTCCCTGATTTTTTTAGGGGATGGGTGGGTGGGTGTGTAAGGGGGGGTTCTTTTGTTTGTTTAGTGGGTATTGATTAATCCCCTTTCCTTTGGATATTCGATTATTGATTTGATTTATTATTTGCTTCATTGTGTGTTGATTTACAGGCGTTTTTCGTTGATTCGTTCATTGTCGTAGGTAGATACTAATTAGCTCACTCATAAATTGTTCTTAGAATAATTTGACTCTCTCTCTCTCTCTCTCTCTCTCTCTCTCTCTCTCTCTCTCTCTCTCTCTCTCTCTCTCTCTCTCACATATACACACATAATTCTATCCTCATTAATATCCCAGTAGGACGATTGACCATTGTTTGGGTGACGTTTCATTAATGTATCAACATTCCTATCTTTTTTTGTGCATGAGTCATTCGTTAAGCACTGGGATCTTTTCTTATTATATGTACAGTTTAAAGTGAAAGTATGTGAGCTCTTAGAACTTCCAAAATAAAGAATAAGGTTGTGGTAGTATATTAGAAACGTCCCCGCTTGACGGTCTGCTGGACTGGAGTTCGAGACTAGCTCAAGCTCGATAGTTTCTTGTAGTGTCTGCAACCTCACCATCCTTGTGAACTAAGGAAGTGGATGAGTTGTTTTGGGGTAGCCTATAGACCTCCTTGCCTACAGATCTACCTGTTGAGTTGTCATCTGCATTTGCCTGGCCCTCCCTGGTCCTAGCTTGGGTGAAGAGGGCTTGGGTGCTGATCATATGTATATATGGTCAGTCTATATGGCATTGTTCTGCTAGAGCATTGCCTCTGCCATTCATGAGGGACCTTTAAACTTTTAAGGATAGCTCGAGTAGGTGGTATTTCAGAAAATTAATATTGCAATTGGAGTAAGAGCACAATAAAGGTAATTTAGAATTTAATGAAAATAAGTTGAATATGTGTTCATTGAATAGAGTATGACATTTTATATACCAAAAAGAAAAAGTTTGTTGAATCAAATTCCTATTTTTTTTTTTATAAGAAAGGAGTAAAGCTGGAGTTTATTTCCTATTAGATTTCTTGAACAATATCAGGATTTTACATTTAAATAGTTCCTTTTTTACGCATTGATAAAGTTTTATATGTTGAGAATAATGCTGATAATTAGTAAAACAGATTTACCAATATTGGTAGGCTAACGGAAAGAAAATGTAGAATTAACTTAAAAGTCTAATGTGGTTTTTCCTTGTGACAAATTGTCACCAATACAATCCTCTAGAAACATGAAATGAGTACCCTCTTTTGCTTTTAGAATGACTTAGTTACTTATATTAGATAACGTTGAAAGGAATTCAAAGTTCAAAATTACTTTATGCTTTCTAAACTTTAAAAGTTTAATATTTTTAACCTTGACATTATGTGAAATTTCTTAGACAAGAATTTCTAATGAAAGTTTCCTAAATTCTAAGTTATTAAGTTTCAAAATTAAGCAGTGTGGCGAAAAGTAGATAATAAAGAGCAAAATTCAATATTTTTTACTTTAGATCCAAAGCGTAACTCTTGTAGAATGATAAAGTCGCGTTAATCAAATTTAACATTTCGAAATATTTCGTGAATTTGTTAATAAATAGTCTTTTTCACAGTCTTAATGTGAAAAGATTTAAAGAGAGCGTCACCTTTACGAAAGACTAATGAGGTCTAATCCTATTGTGAGCGAGATTAACTCTTCAGTCTTTATATTAACCAGAATAACACTTCTCTATTTGATTTTCTAATGTCATTTGTCACTTTCTTTTTCATTTTTAAAGACTCGGTTACTGTTTTTTTATATTATTTTACAACTTTTGAAAATATCCATTACTATTTAATTTTTGTTTTTTAATATATATTTTTTCTGAACATACTTTCATCTTTTTATGCCTTATACATGTACCTTATTTTACATGTTTTTTTTTTTTTCATCATATCTCATTCTCATGATCCCACCATGCTTAAGAATATTTGGTTATCATAAAGAAATGAAAGATTTATTAAGTCTTATTTTTCCATAGAAGTTTAAATTTCGTAATACTTGATTTTGAAATCATGGATATTTCATTTTTTTTTTAGAGTATTTAGTCTTTGATAAGAGCTTTGTATATTATTAAGATACATGAAAATAACTGTTATATATAATATACTGTATATACATATACAGTATATATACTTACATATAAATACATACGGTATGTAGTGTATATCATATTTTATGGTTGGAATTTTGAGTGCTAGTACATTTATATAGATTATAAGCAAATAAAATTAAATAGCAAAATAAAAACTGAATATCGTAAACGTTACAAACAATCCATTAGAAAAGTAAGAGAATTCTTTCGTCTGGC
>NC_090752.1:37758646-37776146 GCF_036898095.1 Palaemon carinicauda
TCTAGGGTATTGTCACTGTCCCTTGCCTGTGCCATTCATGAGTGACCTTTAAAACCTTTGAACTTTTTGTATCGCAGATTTCATAGGTACTCATTGTAGTGGTTAAAAGTTTTTTTTTATGTCTTATGCAATTATATTATTTGTAGTAATGTAGAAAGCATTCTCTGTATTGGTAGAATGCCTTGTGTATTCACTGCAGTTTATTTCATTGGTAGGATGTAAAGGACAGTTGTACAGTTATAGGCTCTTTCAGGCACTCAATGTACCTTGTTCCTTAGCGCACTTTCATACACTTGCTCTCCCCTGGTACCTATAACATATTGATTTTTTTTTTTTTTTGAGATCTTTATTATTAATTTTACATGCGTTTCTTTGACGGTTATCCTCAGATGTATTAGATAACAGAAGTGACATTATAGATTGTAGATGTTTTTTGTATCCTCTCAATTATAATTTATTATTGTTACGTTTTAAGTTATTTATGAAAGACTTAGACATGTTTAGAAAGTAAATTATTATATGTTGGACTTTTTACCAGTCATGAACTGATCCTCTGCAAGTAATATATTTTTAAAAGGTTCAATTATGATCATAAAATTAATCTAAATCTGTGGTGATTATTTGTGTTTATTTAAGCATTGCACACATTTATAATTGGAATGACATCATTTGTATTTCTGGGAAAGTTTTAAAGAATTTGCTGAAACCATTTTGTTTAGTTCTCTGACAGAAACACTTTTATACTGTATAACTTATAGAAAGCCCCCATGCTTATCAAATTTCATTCTGTATAGTATTCCCATTGAAGACGATGTTAATTTAGCATATTTTAATTTAGTATATTTTAATTCCTGACAATACTTTTTTAACATGCTTATATCACATTAACAAAGTTCAGCCATTATAATCAGAGTTGAAATCTTTTTCTTGGTTAGGTTCGGTTGATTGTTTACTTTAAGAAAGGTAACAAAATCTCTAAGTTTATGAAACGGTTAATTCAAGAAGTTCAATGAATGTAGCAAGATTTTGAATAATACACTTGTAAATTGTGTAATTTCCTTCTATATTCAGCGTTTGCATGAAACATCATGATGGGTTTTGCGTATGAAAGTTGTTTTGATGATTTAATGCTGTATCCGCAGAATAATTATAAAATTTTAATGTATTACATTAAACATCAATGTAATTAGATCTCTAAAAAATGCAAAATATTATTCATCATATTTTATGTAAATAATTATAATTATCAACATCTGTTCAGGATGGTAAAATAGTTAACACTGTCGATAACATTTCGGGTCACAAAAGCACATGAAAATTTAAGAAATTCCTTATTTTACTTTTCCAAAGATCTGCAATAAGTTTGTCTGACTCGTAATCAGACTAATTAAAAGTGTTATGACAGAGGTTTCATGAACGGCAAATGAGGAATTCTGGGATTTCCTCGATGGAATAGCGATTCATTCACATCCATATATGTTATTAATTTGCCTTTTTCTACGTGTCGAATATATCAATATCGAATTACATTTTTCTACGTGTAAAGTATATAAGTATTTAATTACACTTTTCTACTTTCAAATATATCTTTATCTAATTACAAAATCTATTTCATGGCCTGATTGATTTTGAAGGAATGGCGAGAATGATATATATATATATATATATATATATATATATATATATATATATATATATATATATATATATATATATATATATATATATATATATATATATATTGAATACAGGATATTTTGTACTTCGTCATTGACTTTACTTTTCCTGACGAGTTTTGTTTGAGTGAAAAAAATTATGACTTTTATTATCCAAGATTGAAATTTGTATAAGTCTCGCTTTGTATAATTTATTGCAAACATTATTAGCTGCTTCAATATTATTTTGAATTTATTCGCTATAATTTACATTTATATTATAATTTAAGTTCTAGTACTCTATCTCTTCTGCCAAATTTATTAGAAAACTTGTATATTGCCACATTCTACACTTTACTCAATTCTAAGTATTGCAAATTTTATGCGCAACTTCAAATGGAACGCGATTTATGGAATTCCTGGTTTTTTATACTAAGTAGAGGCTCGTTGGTTAATGTTTCAGCAACATTGAGTTTGTGTTGATAGGCCAGCTATATTTTTTCTTGTTGGTAATTTCCTCACTTGACCACTGATACAAATAGTGATTAAGAATAGCCTTAGTAAATATGTAACTAAGTAAAAGCAAGTAGGTATTTTAAGTTAAATTAACGTATACAAGTTACTGAAAACATCTTGAATATGGTCTCTGTGTATCATTTGCTCATTTTTTATATCAAGGGTGTCGGGCGAGGGAGGCATGTGTCTCATAATTCGTTAATTTTCTTAAATTTTTCATCCTGAATTTTCCATGACACGAAAAGCTTGTATAATTCCCTCCTATAATTTTAATTTGTTTTAAAAAATGTAGTATCAGCGTGTGTTTGTTTTCCTTATTTAGTTATTTGTTTATTTATTTAATTATTGTCCTTCGTATTTTACTCATCTATCTTCTGTATGTCTTTGAACAATGTCATTCTATTTTCTATGAATGCAACACGTTCTCGACTTCTTACTTTACTTTACTTTGATGGCTGCTGCTTTTCCGGTCCTAAGAAGCAGGGGAACCCCACTCTCTACAGGACCTCCACTGTCGTTTTACCTTGTTCGTTCAGAGTATTTAACATTTCATATCGCGTATTGTTCATTTACTGTTAAATCGTCACTGTTGTATGCCTGTTGAAATGAGAAAGTCTTCAGTTTCCTCTTGAAAGCCTTAATGTCTTCAATTATTCGAATGTTTCGTGGGAGCTTATATAGTCTCGGGGCCGCATATTTAAAGGCTCTGGAGCCTAAAGTAGACATAAATTTAGGTTCCAACAGTTTGAAGCCATCTGTAACTATTCTCGTGTCGACACGATTTGTTGGCTTAGTAATATGTAGTAATTCTCTTAAGTATTTTGGACGCCCGGTTCTGATAACTTGGTGAGTTATTGTACATATTTTAAATTCAATTCTCGCTTTAATCGGCAGCCAGTGTAAATCGATTAGTATAGGGGTGATCCTTTCTCTTGGTGGGACACCTCCTATCAGTCTTGCTCCTCTGTTTATTATATTTTGTAATTTCTCAAGTTGCCCTTTTGGTAAATGGTAATAGATAGAGTTGCAGTAGTCAATCCTGGTAATAACAGTTTATCACAAGTTTCTTCACAGAATTTTCGTTCAGGTACTTTTTTATAAACGGAATATTTCTTAGATGATAACCAGCAGTTTTTATTACATTATTTATTTGGGCATTTAGAGACAGGTTACAGTCAAGAAATACACCTAGATCTCGAACTTTACTAGATATCGGCATCGAGTCATTATTTATGTTCATTTGAATATCACCTGAGTTTCTCACGCTGTTTCTCTTGCCCACCACCATAAATTCAGTTTTGTTCTCATTTAAATTTAGTTATTTGAATGTCATCCATTCTCTAACACTTCGACTGCAGAGATTCCAGGTTCGAAACTTGGACGAGGGTACACCCATTACGCCTCTGCTGATCCATTCTGTGAATAACCTGATGGTTAGAACACTTTCTTTTTTCTTTTTTGCAACCAGGTTTGGGAAAAGCATTGGACCAACTTCATCTGTAATGGATAGCCAAGATCCTGAATTAAGGTAAACATGTGAACCTCCTTCTATGGGAGGTGGAAATTATAGGGCCAAGCGAACAAGAAAAGATATTGAACATTGTCTTGATCATAAAATTTTTGGGAACATGAAAAATAAATGTATATAAATAAGGAAATAACTTGTGGTATTCAGTTTTTCTTTTCGGAGAGCCCTCCAAAAGGCATTGTAGAGGTGGCCCTTTTCATTTGACGCACTATCTTTACACCATTCTTTTGATCTTTGTAGCGATCCATTTCCTTTTATTAGGCCTCAGATAGGCCTATCATCTCTGATCTCTCAAGGTAATACATGAAAAGCTTGATCTATTTTTTCCTTTCATCCAGCTCTCTTTGTAGAAGCTTAATCACGTTAGAGAGGTCAGATATTTTCATCACATTTTGGGATCATATTGATCTTTTTTCATCTATTCTAAGGGATTATGTAATCTTCTACTTTTTATCTAGAATATATTATTAATTCATTTGTTAACGTTTTAAATGCACATCGAATTACGAGTCATTGCGAACATCGTCTTTCGAACCTTGTTATGACATATTGTCCTTTTGCAACTACATGCTAACGTTTGTTGCAAGATTTAGTAATGATTTGTTTTCTCAAGGGCAGTTCCCTGTAAATCTACACTTTGCCGTAGTCATGTTGATTATAAGTATATTCTAAACACAGGGTTCCACAACTGCATGAATGAATTAAAAAATGGAAAATAAAGTGTGAATCCCGAGTTTATTGCTTTCTTCGGTTTGGTTAGTAATAGGTATTCTGGATTTATCCCAAGCGTTATAATTATATATCTCTGCAACAATGTATCGTCCAAGTCCATACACATTTTTTTTTTCTTTTACTAAAGACGTAAAAGGTTTTCGTTACAGCTCGATGCGTACGATAGAAAGTAGTCGAATAAGTTTCCACATAATAAAAATTTTGATTGTTTAAAAATCATATCAGTATATTTTTTTTTATTAATCATATACTCAAGTCTCTATCATTAATTACATTTTTAAGATTACTTTATCAGAAATGTATTCACTTATTTCTCTTTTTTTTTCAGTTATCCTCGCCTTGCCGCAGTTGCAGCTTCATTCTTGGCATTTTAACGGTGAGTGTTTGACAATTTTATTGCATGCTATATTTGATTCTTCATCATTTGAGTATTCTTTTTTATTATCTTATTTTTATTTTCAGTTGTTGATAGGCACATCTGCAATATTCACTTTCTCGTTTTCATGTCCATGTCTTCTTACAACACCCTTCTCTTTCGGATTCTTGTCTTATAGATATATATATATATATATATATATATATATATATATATATATATATATATATGTATATATATGTAAATGTATATATATGTATATATATGTATATATATATATATATATATATATATATATATATATATATATATATATATATATGTGTGTGTGTGTGTGTGTTTAAATATTATTATTGTTATTTTTGTTGTTATTACCCAAACTTCTACCGTAGTCAGAGAAGAAGAATGATACAAGCTTAAGGGTTCCAACAGGGAAAGCATCCCCGTGCGAAAAGGAAATTGGCATGTAACAAGTAAACTATAAATGAGAAATGATCAGAAATTATAAACTATATTAAGGTTAGCAACAACGTTTAGTAAATATGTACATGAATTATGAAACTAGAATTATGTCAATTTGTTTAACAGAGAAAGATTTGCAGCAATTTTGATCTTTTGAACTTTCACCGATTCAAACACCAGATTAAGATCATTCCACAATCTGGTCACAACTGGAATAAAACTTCGAGAATACTGTTAGGTATTGAGGCGTATGATGAAACGGAAAGACTTATAATGATCTGCATAACTTGTAATTCGTACTATATGGTGCAGTATAGGAAGATCTAAATGCATAAGATGTTCCAAATTATGAAAAATCTCGTGCAAATGGAACATTCAACTTGAAGTGGTTTCAAATGAATTTCAATTGTATATTTGGGTTAGACGAATCGGGATCCTAATGGGACTTACGAATATTGTCAGTCGAAATTTTCCTCCGGTCAGAACGCGTCATACTCTCATTACGCAAGACTCTGCGTGTCCACTCAGATTGTGATTTGATCACTGCGTATCATTTTTGCCCCGCGCGAAGCCCTACCGATGTGTATCACGCGCCCCCTTCAATATTGACATATGTGACCCTCTCTTCCTGTCTTTTACCTTGAAATCAAAGTTTCCTCATCCTCATTTCCCCTTGACGTAATGAAGAAAACAATCAGGGCTTTCCGGTTCACTTCCTCCTGAGTTAATCGTGGAATGTAACCCCTTCAAAAGCTTCCCCCCACCCCTCCCTTCCCTCCCTCTCTCCTCTCTCCCAAGCTTCTACGCAGATCCACACGTAGCATCCTGGGATCGTTCCCTCCTTTCACCCCTCTCCTCCTTTCCTTTCCCTATTCCTTTATCCTACTCCACCCTATCTTCATGCTCACTACGTTCCTTTCTTTTCCCTCTCCTTCCGATTCCCTCCCATCTCCCCCTTTATTTTTTTCTTCACCACCTCCCCTTTCATTCCATTCTCTCTCCTTCCCCAAACCTCACGTCATTTCCCTCTCCGTCTTCCTCCTCAATCTCACCCTTCCTCTCTTTCTTATCCTTTTCTCTAGATTTAACACTTTTTTTTTCTCTTTCCCCTTCAATCCATTTCTTCTACTTTCCTCTCCTGCCTATCCCCTCCTTCCCCTTATTTCTCCTTCTCCCTTCCATTTATCTCCTCCCAACGACCCTTGTTTCCCCCTCCTATATGTATATACCTCTACCTCCTTATCTTCGCCCCCACTCCCCCGTTTCTTCCTCTTATGTTCAGTATCTTTACGCCTCAAGGCTTCAGTGACCCCCAAGTAAATAACATAACTGCAGCGGACCTCTGTTCGATGTAGGGTCATTAGAGAAGGTTCCTTCTGGCCGGCGTATTCGTCTCTCATTCATAATTGAGTGCGTAAAGAGGAAGGTGTGGGATGTTCTGATTCATTTGTCGCCTTTGGTATTGCATAGATACAGTATATATATATATATATATATATATATATATATATATATATATATATGTGTGTGTGTGTGTGTGTGTATGTATGCATGTATGTGTATGTGTTGTTTGCGCGCTCGTACACACACTCACGCACACACACATATATATATATGTGTATATATATATATCTATATCTATATATATACATACATATATATATATATATATATATATATATATATATATGAATGAAATAGCCAATGTTGTACACTTTTCTCCACTTCTTTATATATCATAATACTTATGAATAAGATCTTCTAGTTAAATACAAATATGAATTTTGTCTTCAAGAATTGAATTATTCAAACCTAGAAATAATTCTCATGATAGAAGCATCCTTCATACTACAATAAACCACTAAATGCAGCAACGACTGTTGCGTATTAAAGAAAAATGTAAAAATAGATCAAGAATTTCTAACAATTTACAGAATTATAGTAGTGTTTTGCTTATCAACAGAGTTTCATAATTTCTAGAGTCTAGAGGGAAGTATTATGTTCTTGTCACATGTACTCCCACCGTGTCGATGTGTACCCTTGAGGTTACTGGGATCATGACAAGCATTTACTCCACCGAAAGTTTTACGGTCTCATGTAACTTGTTGGTGTACAGATTGCGCCTTGACAGGTTTATCTTTCTCAGTGTTCTTGCACACACTATATATATATATATATATATATATATATATATATATATATATATATATATATATATGTGTGTGTGTGTGTGTATATATATGTATGTATATATATATATATATATATATATATATATATATATATATATATATATATAAAGTATTATGTATATGTGTATATATTATTGTATATAAACACACACACACACACACACACACACACATATATATATATATATATATATATTTATAAATATATATATATATATATGTGTGTGTGTGTGTCTGTGTGTGTGTGTCGCAAATATATGGTCTCATGTCGCAGTGATTTAGGACATAGAAAATGGAGTACGAGATGAAAATGCTTGCAATTTTAATTCCTATCTTTTATCAACAGCACATATATTTATGTGTGTAGGCTATATATATATATATATATATATATATATATATATATATATATATATATACTGTATATCTAGATAGATAGATAGATAGATAGATATATATGTGTAAATATTAATTTAGTTATAAATAGGTTTTTAAGCTAAATCCGTATATATGAATATATGCGATTTATATCGATTCATTATGCTGGGAGCGTGTAAAATCTTTGGAGTCGGAATGGTAATGTCATTTGAGAGACGGTTTGTGCGATACTAATAAGAGTCAACTTTAGACTTGTATCGAAGCATTGTGCGTTGAATGAGAATCAAGGGAGGTCGGATGCCAAGGCTAGAAAATTAGCATCGCTTGACTACCCTCATTTTGAGCAAGGATATTGAATGTCTTAATCGTAAAGTTGACAAACTATCGCCCAAGAGTAGTTGTTTTAAGGATGATGGGAGATATTTCGGATCGCGATGAATTATTATTGAAAAGAGGTAGACAAAATTGGTTGAATTTTTTATTCATCCTTTTAATACCAGCTTTGACGTACATAAAACTTTCGTGGCCCAAATCAAGTCAATGGAATGAATGCATTCCTATGATTAACCTTGGAATTTATACTTTGTTCATAGTTGATATTTACTAGAGTTTAAGACATTTGTATATCTTCAGGATTTGGCGGTTAGGTCATTGGACTTTCCGATAAAGAGTTCCGGCCTGTTGTGATGGTATGTGCTCTTTGGGAGCAGCCGTTAAGTTTGTGGTCTCGTAATTTAAAATTTGTTACGCATTCCTTTTGGTGCATTCATAATTCAACAACAACTGTTGGACCACCTCATCCAAATGTACACAATTCCCCTCATAAATATGACTTTAAATACGCAATTCGTATAGTAGCAGAAAATAAAAATATTTTCCTATTATTTTACTACTATACTTCACTTTTATTCCTATGTACCAGGTGTTGGTAAAAAAGAAAAAAAAAAAAAGCGTTACACAAGAGGTATACACTTATATTTGCCTTATGTTTTGCTTCTTGGTGTCCCTATACCAAGCTTTGTGTTATTGAGGTAACCACTTTATTATCATAAGACGTTTTTTCTAACAAAGTATGAAAGAAGGACATGATTGACTCTTGCAAACTGTCTAGACTCCTAGGAAATTGAAACTGACTCGCCGAGAAAGGTAACAGACTCCTCGGGAAATTGAACTGACTACTTGAGAAACCGACCTGATTCTAAATTGACTCATTTTACAAGCTCAACTGACTTCTTGGGAAACCGAACCGACCGTTATAAAAACCAAACTGCTTGGGAAACTAAGCTGACTCTTAGGGAAACCTAACTGACTTTGACTCCTTGGGGAACTAAACCGCCTTTCCGGGAAATTGATCTTCTCCATAGGGGGGAAATTGAAGTGATTTACTGAGAAACTGATCTAGCTTCAACTCCTAGGGAAACTTAACTGACTTTTTGGTATGTTGAGCTGACTCCTTAGGAAACTGAAATGACTACTTGGGAAAATGAACTGACTCTTTGGAAACCTGAACTGACTACTTGGGAAACTGAATTTACTCTGGGAAGCTGAACAGACTACTTAGGAAACTGAACTGACTACTTGGGAAAATGAATTGACTCTTTGGAAACTGAACTGTCTACTTGAGAAACTGAATTGATTCTTTGGGAAGCTGAACTGACTACTTAGGAACTAAACTGACTACTTGGTAAACTGAACTGACTCTTTGAGAAGCTGAACTGACTCCTTAGGAAACTGAACTAACTACTTGGGAAACTGAACTGACTCTTTATGAAGCTGAACTGACTCCTTAAGAAACTGAACTGACTAATTGGCAAATTGGACTGGCTATTTGGTAAGCTGAACTGACACCTTAGGAAACTGAACTGACTACTTGGGAAACTGAACTGATTCTTTAAGAAGCTGAACTAACTTTTAGGGGGCTGTGATATGTCGACGAAATAGTTCTAACTCATCTCAGTGCTCAGTGACTCCAGTGCCTGGTCGATTTTTACTTTAAATGTTGAATTTAAAATCATATACTAGAAGATGGAAATTACATTTCACATGCACTCGAAGAAACGCCACATTCCTTGAAAGCAGCATGCAAGATTTTAACACAAATTCGAATGAACTTATACTCCTAACATTTTTCATAGACGTCGCAAATTTTGAGCAAACGGCAATATGATAGACAGTGAAACCAAACTCCGATTATAACTTCGTGTTATGATAATATGTTTAGTTACTTCCCTGGAAGGAAGTTCACAGTCTCTGCTGATATTATGCAACACAGAAGGTCATCGAAAACCATTTAGATAATATGGGAACCATCATCAATATAGGTACTAACTTGATATATGGTTGCAAACCAATGATCCACTTCACTTCTATTTTTCCTTTGGCAAATTTCTATCTTTTTGTTTTATTTTCATAAGGTTATCAGTTCCAAATATTTGCTTCAGTTGACGAGGGTTAAGATTATTAACGCTGATAATATTACTCCGAAGTTTATTTATATCATCAGTACTATTATTACAACAGCTATTCGTATGGCGTATTATTGTTTTCAATACTAGTAGCGTTGATATTTGTCACTACATGAATTTGATATTATTATTACTAGCCAAGCTACATCCCTAATTGGAAACGTAGAATGTTACAAGTCCAAGGACTCTAATATGATAAGCATCCCAGTGCGGAATGGAAATGGAGAAGCATCGAAACTAAAGGTAAATGAGAAACAAAATAAATATGAAATATAGAGAAGTTTGGTTAGAAAAAATCTAAATGAGAAACAAAACAAATATGAAATATAAGAGAAGTTTGGTTAAAAAAAACTCTAAATGAGAAATAAAACAAATATGAAATATAGAGAAGTTTGGTTAAAAAAACTTTAAATGAGAAACAAAACAAATATGAAACATATTCAGATCAGTAACAGCGTTAAAACAAATCAGTCATATATAAACTATAAATGAGACTTATGTCATACTGTTCAACAGAAAAGAGCAAGTTTGGAATTTTGAAGTTCACCGATTCAACTAAATATTACGAAAGATCATTTCACAATTTGGTTTCAGCTGATATAGGTCTTCTAAGTTACTGTGTAGTATTGAGCTTTTCGGTGAGGGCAATACTGATAGAATGAATTTCATATCTAGTATTACGTACAGTATAGTACAGTCTGAAGATGTGAATGCAAAGGATGTTCAGAATTATGAGAAATCGTATGCATGCACAATAAAATGACTGAACGACTTTGCCAAAGATTAATATCCGGATCAGAGACAAGGAATTTAATATACAGCAAGTTTTTGTCCAAGATATTATGATGAGAGTAAGCAATTAGTGACCAGAAAAGAGAGAAATACTCATAACATAGTAGAATGAAAGAATTGAAAAAAAAATCAGGATAGATTGATCAAATACTTTAAGATCTTAAAAGCTGAGTGTATTTCTCAAAAGTAAATTTGCAATCAAGACTCTCCTTAAACTTTATATGAGCTATACATAGTTGAAACGAAATTGTCAATACAAAGATCTAGATGTTGAAGAGCCACTGTCCTTGACCAACTCACAATTATACTTTGAGGTTTGTTAAGGTTCAATTTCATTCCCTTATGATTTGCACCATGTACTGATATTAGCTGGATCTCTATTGAAGGATTCAGCAACCACAGGTCTACATTGAGGGGATTGAATTGTTGGAAAGAGAGTAGCATCATATGCAATAAACTTATTTTTTAGGCCAAACCACAAATACGTATATGAAAGATAATTGGCAGAGAATATTAACCTATGGAACAGCAGATATTACATTATTTTATTCACTCTGGTACCCATCAGTAATTATTCATTGCAATCTATTACTTATAGATTCGATATTCATACTCAGAAAAGACCTATCTACTCCATTTGTTTAAATTTGAAAACAAGGGCCTTATGATTAAGTAAGCCAAAGACCGCCTTAAATCTATGCTAGTCATACGAATTTCCTGACAATCATGTAATTAAGCACTGCACTTCTAGTGTATGGCACTGTGTAATGTATCTTAACTTTGGGGTATGTTTTTGGAAACAATGATTTTTTATACCTATAATCTAGGGAACAAAACCTAAGTTGGTTCATTTTTTCCTATGACTTCTATGGTGGCCATCTTGGATTTAAAGATGGCTACCCCAAAAATGTCAGTTCCTTCTGAACTTTATAGTTAATTGACATAATATGATATGTCAAAATTTACATAATTTGGGACTTTGGGCATGGATTTGTTCAAAAGGGCTCT
Organism: Palaemon carinicauda; assembly: GCF_036898095.1. NCBI lineage: Eukaryota > Metazoa > Arthropoda > Malacostraca > Decapoda > Palaemonidae > Palaemon > Palaemon carinicauda. The sequence continues at coordinate 37,770,751 of NC_090752.1, forward strand.
CAAGGAGGAGTACCTCAATGAAAAGTATGCAGGCAAATGGATGCTGTATCCTGGTTGACTTCCCATTGTGCTATGTTGCCAGAGATGCTTAGGTAAACTAGAAAATAATGATCTCGATGAAGCATTGAGCATGGATTTGTACAATAGCATAACCGTTGCTTAGATACTTAACGAAAATCATTACATCCGTGCTGTGCGTGCTCATGAGATGGCTCTGGAAGTATCTTTCTATCTGAAGTTTTGCCTGAATTATCTGAAACTTGAGACCAAAACAGATGTCAAGAAAGTTTATCAAAAACTTCTGATGGTAGTTGAGCAACAAATCTTAGAGAAGCAGCTGGATAACTCATAGTAAGTTGCCACTCTACCAATGGGGCAAGGGTGTATATGTGGCAAGTTATAACTTTGATGAACTTTGTGGCAAGTTATAACTTTGATGAACTCCATCCGCTTAGTAAATAAGCCAAACATTTATTTATACTTGTCATCACTGGAGAATATGTGCCGCTGCTTCTCTAGTTACAACAGACTAGATTATGCATAGGACATCTACAGAATACCTAGCAAGGGTGGATGACACCCGAGCTTCCAATGACATCATGTTGGAAAGGCTGTTTGCTGGAAGCTTTGCTTTGAAAACCAACAGTATACCTTTCACCTTTGTTGACATTAATCAAGGGCAAGAGTTTTTCAACAAAATCCTAAAGGGAGAAGGTATCTTGATGGGAATCACCAACCAGCCTATAACACTTTTCAAATTTTCCATGGCTACTTCAGAAGTTGGGCATTTGGCATCAGAAGTTAAAGAAATGCTTGGTATGACACATTTACCCAGTGCTCATCATCAACATGTGACACCAGCAATGTTTTGCCACAGACAGAAAGTGTACAGAGGTTGATACGTGTCGTAGACACAATCCATTTGCAGACACTTCAGAAATGTTCATCAGCATATTGGCAAGATAAATGACCCCTGAAAGTCTTCAAGAGGACATATTGAATATGGAAAATAAGGGACAACAAGCATTGGAGGGTTTTTTGTGAAAGAAAGGATTTGTGATATTACTAATTTATGGAGTGTAATGAAGAAGCAGTTTCTGAACTGGAAAAATGCATGCAAACATGCTAACCTTAAAAGATTCCAAAAGATGTTCCTATGAAGGACACAAGTTTCCTTTTTGCTTGAATGCTGACCATTGCCAAGTCAAATTGTCAAAAAGGTCTTAAGAAAGTTTTATCCACCTACGAATTTTCTACCGCTAATGACTACCTAATAAATTTGGATGGATCACTGATTACTTGCACTTGCAAGAGTGAACTGTTGCATATTCCTGGGGAAATTCCACCACGGCATAAACAATCTGATTTCACAGTGCTTGAACATGCTTATCTCATTGAAGATGGAATGTCAATTGTTCATGAAGCTGTCGCTATAGCACTACCAAAACCCTGCAAGGAACTTGCCAAAAAGTTCATGAGAGTGATAATTGCAAGGTCCAATGAGTATGAAGGCTATCTCATAATTTTTGATAATTATGCTTGTGCTGATTCTGTCAAGAATATCATGCAACTTGGTAAAAATCAAGGCTGCACTACTGTATTCCAAGTTAATGATACAGCACCCATACAAAATGTTAAGACTTATTTGGTCTGTAATTTCATCAAAGATTCGATGACTCTGTAACTTGCTAATGAGACCCTCGAGGTCAATAAGCCAGTGGTGACAGTCAACAGACTACAGGTGTAATCCAACACAGTACATTTTCCCAAAACTGTCGTAAGCTCCCAGACAGAAGCTGATACCATGATGATGTTGCATGCAACTGAAGTAAATGTAGAAGTGAAAGTGGTCCATTTCCTCACACAAGACACAGAAGTACTGGTACTGGCCCTTCGATAATATCAAGCTCTCGGATCCATACTGTTGTTGTGTTTGGAAGAAGAGATCAAAGAATTGTCTACTTGAAACCTATATATGACCACCTAGGTTTCCTTAGGTAGCAGTTCTCTCATACTTTCATTGTATCATAGAGTCTGACACCTGTGGTCAGATTTATGGAAAGGGTAAAAAAACTGCATTTAAAGTATTTTACCACAGCTCACCTAAAGTGCAAGCTCTGGCAAATTCGGGTAGGGATGAAAAATTACTTGTCAGCGTACAGTCCCTGTGTGAAAATTTTATGTCAACTGATGAATAGAGGGAAAAACCAAAGGAAAACCCCTGCAGAACTTCATTGGAGCCATTTCACTGCTAATTCAATTGTGAACAAACTGCCTCCTACATCTGGAGCATAGCACCAGTATATTCTTTGGGCATATATATAGGCTAATGTTTGGCATCAGGGTTTAGTACCTAATCCCAAGTAGCTAGACCCATGTAAGTACGGCTGGTGTCTAATGGCTAACGGCAAACTCGCAGCAAAATCATCTGAAATATCTGCTGCCCTATTGGCTATAGTTCAGCTAGTAAAATATGTGTGTGGGATCAGCCGTTGTACTCATAAATGCTCTTGCAAGGAAAAACACTTGTCATGTACTGACTTGTTCAACTGTGAGGGAAGAGACGGTTGTGAAGTTTACTTCCGAATTAGAACTCTGAGGAAGACCTATTTGACTCAAATGATAAAGCATATGACTAAATGCAGGCATCAAATTCAATTAGAATATGCTTTCAATGCTTTTAAAGTAATGTTTTGAATGGATTGTCTCTTGAAGTGAAGTAATGTTTGAGAATGAATTGGTAAGCCATATGTTAATTATCTGCCTATCTTACCTGGTGTGTATTTTGCTAGCCTTGAATCATATAACGATAATATGATGATTATATATGCATCAATTCCATCTCCCGAATGTAGATCTGGGGTTGCCGAATCCCTTAATAGAGATCTAGCTAAAATTAGTGCATGGTGCAAATTATGGGGTATGAAGTTGAATCCTAACAAAACTCAAAGGATGATTGTAAGTAGGTCAAGGACCGTGGCTCCTCAACATTGGGATCTCAGTATTGATAATGTTTCTTTAAATTTGTATGACTTTTAAAATTTTAGGTGTGATTCTCGATAGCAAATACACTTTGAGAAACACATTAGGTCTGTGTCTTCTTCAAATGCACGAAAAATTGGCTTATTGAGAAAGTCTTTCAAGATTTTTGGTGATCAATCTATTCTGAAGAAGTGTTTTATTTCTTTCATTTTACTTTGTTTCGAGTATTGTTCTCCTGTCTGGTGTTCAGCTGCTGATTCTCATCTTTATTTGTTGGACAGGAACTTACGGTCTATTAAATTTCTAATTCCTAATCCAGATATTAATCTCTGGCACCGTCGTTCAATTAGTTCATTATGCATGTTGCATAAGATTTTTTTTTTATAATTCTGACCATCCTTTACATTCAGATCTTCCTGGACAGTTCCATCCTGTTCGTAATACTAGGTATGCAGTTAATTCTAATATTCAGGCCTTCTCCATCATGAGGCTCAATACTACACTACTCTAGAAGTTTTATATCGGCTGTGACCAAGTTGTGGAATGATCTTCCTAATCGGGTAGTTGAATCAGTAGAACTTCAAAAGTTCAAACTCGCAGCAAATGTTTTTATGTTGAACAGGCTTACATAAGTCCTTTTATAGTCTATATATCAAATATCTGTTTTAATGTTGTTAATGTTTTTAAAGTTTTATTTAAATTTTTCATTACTTATATCGTTTATTTATTTTCTTATTTCCTTTCCTCACGGGGCTATTTTTTCTCTGTTGGAGTCCTTGGGATTATAGCATCTTGCTTTTCCAACTAGGGTTGTAGCTTAGCTAGTAATAATAATAATATATAAAAGTGTCCTTCCTGAACAACTGTATCACATTATAGCACTTTACTTCAATTTAAAGCTTGATACCCCGCATGAAAAGCACACTTGCCCTAGCAAGTCTGCTGTGTCTTCCAATAAAAATCATTGATTTTGAATACTGGCGCCCAAAATTCATACATAGTAGCATTTTTCATAGTTAAGACCAACTTAATTCGTTTTTTCAGCCTTAACTACATATATTTTGACTCATCATTTACTATATCAAATAAAAAAATATGTGTTCGGAGCCATTCATCTTCAATTTCAAGATGGCTATCACAGGGGTGAATGAAAAAAAAAAATGGAACCACCTCAGGTTTTGTTCCTTAGTTGTCAAGGATTAAAAATAGCATTGGTTACAAAAATGTACACGGCTATTGGGAAACCATGAAAAAACCCTACATAGTGCCTTATACTTTTAGATGTATATAGTATTGTAGCGTGAATTTACGAAGTTAATAATCAGAAATAATATATCTTGGAATATTCACTTTTATTTATCGATAGAGTTGATAATCAGAAATAATATATCTTGGAATATTCACTCTCATTTATCGATCAAAAGATGGACCCTGTTGAAGCACTCACTCGTCAGCACTAGAACCGCTTGCTGTGCTGAAAAAAAAAAAAAAAATGGTATTTGGACCGTAGCCAATTATAGCGAGATCTCTCGTATACTTGCGCGAACGCCCATTTAATGCTAATATTGCAATAACGTTCACGCTGGGCAAAAATTATGAATTGTCATATAGCTTTCTGACAGTAATAATACATTTGCATTTTAAGTGGGAATTTATTAATTTTATACGTCATTGGTATTGCTGTAGTGAAATTAATTTTACCTATAGTTTTTAAGTGACATTATATACATATATATATATATATATATATATATATATATATATATATATGTGTGTGTGTGTGTGTTATATATACAGTATATATATATATATATATATATATATATATATATATATATATGTGTGTGTGTGTGTGTGTGTGTGTTTGTAGGTATTTCTAATAGCTCTTACAATTATTCAAATATTTGCTATATATGTACATACACTCACATACACACACACACACATGATTATTATTATTATTAAGCTAAGCTACAACCCTAGTTGGAAAAGCAGGATGCTATAAGCCCAGGGGACCCACCAGGGAAAATAGCCCAGTGAGGAAAGGAAATAAGGAAAAATAAAATATTTTAAGAATAGTAACAACATTGAAATAAATATTTCCTTTATAAACTATAAAAACTTTAACAAAATAAGAGGAAGAGAAACTAGATAGAACAGTGTGCCCGAGAGTACCCTCAAGCAAGAGAACTCTAACCCAAGACAGTGGAAGACCATGGTACAGAGGCTATGGCACTACCCAAGACTAGAGAACAATGGTTTGATTTTGGAGTATCCTTCTCATAGAAGAGCTGCTTACCATAGCTGAAGAGTCTCTTCTACCATTACCAAGAGGAAAGTAGCCACTGAACAATTGCAGTGCAGTAGTTAACCCCTTGAGTGAAGAAAAAATTTTGGGCAATCTCAGTGTTGTC
>NC_090752.1:37778646-37783646 GCF_036898095.1 Palaemon carinicauda
AGAGAGAGAGAGAGAGAGAGAGAGAGAGAGAGAGAGAGAGAGAGAGAGAGACTAAATTTATAAACGTAACTCATTATATTTGGCCTGTTAAAAATTTAGATTGATTTATTCGTAAATCTTAGTTATTGGCAGTCAGCACAACAGAACAGCAGAGAGAGAGAGAGAGAGAGAGAGAGAGAGAGAGAGAGAGAGAGAGAGAGAGAGAGAGAGAGAGCTATTCATCAATAGTTTTTTTTTCATTGTTTTTCTTATAAATGAAAACCTTCAGACTTTATCTTGAATTTGAATCGAATAAGCCCTTTCATTTCTCTGGAATTTCAGCTTGGGCCAAGTAAAGGAAACCAAAATCTGGAACTGTCTGGAATTAGGCTGGCGACAGAATATCATCATCATTCTCTTTTGACCCTTGTAAAGAATGGGAATGGAATATTGAAAGGAATTCCCAATATTGGGTTAGGCATTATAGGAATGAAAAGGTTTCATTCCTTTGGCCATGATTGAATAGAATTATTGTGAAGATACACACCACCTTATGGAGACTTAATTGATAAGAGAGAGAGAGAGAGAGAGAGAGAGAGAGAGAGAGAGAGAGAGAGAGAGAGAGAGAGAGAGAGAGAGAGAAAATTTTATATCTATTATTATTATTATTATTATTATTATTATTATTATTATTATTATTATTATTATTATCCAAGCTACAACCCTTGTCGGAAAAGCAAGATACTGCAATCCCAAGGGCTCCAAACATGAAAAAATAGTCCAGTGAGGGAGGGTAATAAGGATATAAATAAAGGGAATTGCTAGGTATAAAATTAATGTTGTGTTGCTTACTTGAGAAATATCTGGTTATATTTTAATCGCTTTCAATAATCGGTTTTCATTGATAATTTTAATAGTTTTGCTTTTATCTTAGATTTAAATTAGATCAATCTCTATTTTTCTTTAGAATGTTGTCATGGATTTGGCAGAGGAAGCTGAAACAGATTGGAATTGGGATGACGGAATATTGTTATAGTCCTTATCACGTAGAGAGAGAGAGAGAGAGAGAGAGAGAGAGAGAGAGAGAGAGAGAGAGAGAGAGAGAGAGATGGAAATTTTATATTAATTTCATTTGAGTACTCTTACTTTCTTCCATTGTTCCAATTGTGTATATTAATTTATAAAAATGATTCCTCCGTTTTCATAAGTATTAAAATGTACATTTTATTTCTTGAAATCTTCTTCATGTGTTTTTTGGTATTTAATTTTAATTTATAGATTTCGAATGCCATACTTATGGTATTAGGATATTTGAATAGTCAAAGCCATTTCTTTACAAAAATAGTAGTGGTAAGTTCCGGCTTTAAAGAGTATAGTTCATGTGTAATAAAATACCAGTAGTATTGAGCTGACTCGAATAACGTTGGGATTGCAAGGTCATTCTAGCTTTAGATACGCTCTCTCTCTCTCTCTCTCTCTCTCTCTCTCTCTCTCTCTCTCTCTCTCTCTCTCTCTCTCTCTCTCTCTCTCTCTACATATATATATATATATATATATATATATATATATATGTATATATATAATATATATATATATAATTACATATATATATATATATATATAATGTGTGTGTATACATCGCCTTTTGTTCCCTTTTTTTGATGTTAACTACCCTTCAAAATTGGGGAATTGTCATGGTAGATAGATAGCTACAAACATTTATATACAGTATATATATATATATATATATATATATATATATATATATATATATATATATATGTATATATATGTATGTATGATTTTATATATATATATATATATATATATATATATATATATATATATATATATAAATATCTAGTTAATGGACGTCTTCAGTGGTAAAACTCGGGAGACCAGGGACATGCCTCTGTGGTTAAACTCTGTGTCGTGTTTCCAAGGTTCTTGTTTTGATCACCAAGAATTTCCCAGTATATCACCTGTCAGTCGACTTACCAGTGAATTTGTACCTGTGTCAGGTGAGGTCCAAAGAAGAACCATAATTCTCGATTGTTGTGGTACAAATTCCTCTCTCGCGCATCGAGAAGAGGAATGTTGGATATTATTATTATTATTATTATTATTATTATTATTATTATTATTATTATTATTATTATTATTATTACTTGCTAAGCTACAACCCTAGTTGGAAAAGCAGGATGATATAAGCCCAGGGGCTTCAAAAAGGAAAATAGCCCAGTGAGGAAAGGAAACAAGGAAAAATAAAATTGTAACATTAAAATAAATATATCCTATATAGACTATAAAAACTTTTAACAAAACAAGAGGAAAAGAAATATGTATAAAGTATAGTTGTAAAAAGTATATATTTATAAACAAACTCGCGTGCTCACCAGCTGAACAGTCCCTCGGAAACGCTTGCATGATCCGTAACCTTCCATGAAGATAAAGTCCCATGGAAGGTACGGATGGGCGTGGTGCGCTGCAAGATAAGGAAGGGTCGTAAATTGATACTATTGGAGGGAGACTGCGAGTGATAGAGATCTACGGATACGTCCTGTGGCAACGGGGAAATTGATAGCTGACGATTTCACAATATCAAAAAGGGACTGTGAGATTATAGTCGTCTCTGAAAGTTGAGATAGACCAGGGTTGAGATTGTATGTGAATTATTTTTAGTAATAACAGGATTTTATATATATATATATATATATATATATATATATATATGTATATATATGTTTGTACCTATATATATATATACGTATGTATACTGTATATATGTATGTATGTATATATATATGTATATATAAATATATAATGTATGCATATATATATATATATATATATATATATATATATATATATATATATATAGAGAGAGAGAGAGAGAGAGAGAGAGAGAGAGAGAGAGAGAGAGAGAGAGAGAGAGAGAGAGAGAGAGAGAGAGGTTTCAGCATTAATGCAGGGGTTCATAAGGAGAGCTTCTGTTTTAGCTATCATTATGACAAATAAATTGGAGGCAAATCTTTTGTCCATTTTTCCCTTGTGCACTAACCAGGTTATATTAGGTAATCAACTTAATAAACTAGATTTAAATCATTTGCGTAATGTACAAAAAAATTGTTTAATACTGCCATACGAATACACTGAATTCAAAATTATTTACTTCATCTTTTACTTAATGTTGTACGAGACGAGTGTATCAATCAATCTTTACCGTTTTATTTGTTATATACTGTACACACGAAAACTGCCTCACTTTAACCAAATTGCGTTATGTGTTTGTACAATATTGCAATTGTATTTTCTTACTTCTGGATGTACGCTTTACGTTAGCTCTTTCGAGTGATCTTTGCTGTTAACTGTCCAGTATTCTGTATTTTGAATTTAAAAATGTCCAAGTTCCGTATTCAATGTTCTTGTAAATTGAAAGAAATGCTTTTTTTTTTTTTTTTTTTTTTTGTGGAAAGACATTCATGGTTGTTAACTCAAGATTTTTGGTGTACGCTATTCGTTGTTTCTTCAAATAAAAGTCAAAAGCTTTAGAACGCTTAAAATTTTCTGCAAAAAGTAAAACAATCTATTGTATCAAAATCTGTTGAAGAAAATAGACGTAGGAGTTTTCTTTCCAAAGTTCACGTATAATTATTCTCTTTATATCTAAAAATATGAATAATATTAATAGCTTGTATTTCTCTGCAGTGTCAAGAGGATTTTCAGTCTTCGTAAGTAAAAACATTCTTTGAAAGTCTCCGTTTTCCTACCCTGAAAAGAAAAGACGTTTTCGGCCAATCTGTAATGGTGCGTTCAGAGTAGCTCGGAAACCTTAGTATGTTAGAGGAAATTGAAAACTCCCAGGGATATCGAAAACTTCGGTGAAATAGCTCTCTTATGCGGCACAGATATAGATGAAAGGAAGTAAAGGTGTGAAGAGTAAAAGGGAAAAGATTGCGAACTTGTAAGATAATGAAAGTGAAAATAGTGTTTATAAGGTTTTGTTTTTCTTCAGGTTACGAGACATGTAGAAAAAAGGTTGAAAATTGGGAGAAAGACGTAATAGATAAATTTAGAAATAATGAATAAAGGAGGGAGGTAAAAGAAAATAATATGATAAATCTAAAAAGTATATTATTTCCTTTAATTTTTGGATTAACCTCCCCAGATCATAAAATCAAAACTTTATAGGAAGAATCTTGGTATAGGAAAAGCTTCATATAAAAAGAATTGTTGGTAATTTGGTTATTTTATTGAATTTTTAATCAAAAGAATTTATCCAAAGGAATTTTTTAATATTGTCCTGCGACCCATCGTATACTGATAATACAAAATTTGGTCTATTCCTTTTATCGCGAAGTTCCTGAAACTTGATTAGGAAAAGGTTTTGAGCATAATTTTTATTCCGCTAAAGTTGTGTACTAAAAGTGCTATGCATTTCAAACATTCATTGCATTAAAATCTGTTGTTAAAATGTTTAATCATGGTTTTTTTCACAATAAACTAATAAAGATATTCTTTGTATAAAACATTTTAGGACATTACTTTCTGTTGTTAAAAGTCTAATCATGTTTTTTTTTTTTTTTTTTTTTTTTCCAAGCATAAACTTATAGAAATATACTTCGTATAAAACTTTTTAGGACATTACTTTCTGCTGTTAAAAGTCCAATCATGTATTTTTCCAGCATAAACTAATAGAGATATTCTTTGTATAAAACATTATAGGACATTACTGTCCACGAACTTCCCACCGGAAAGTCGTAGAACTATTAATTGTATCTAAATCTGTATACAAAAGAGGGCAGTTTTTCGATAAAAAAAAAGTTTTAGCCATCTTTGTATCTTGCAATAGCCATAGACTGGGAATAAAAGACTTTTGGGGGGCGATTTGTAGTTCTGCCTTTGGAGTAATCTGGAAACTTGTTGGCGTTATGTGGCGGTGTTGGAAATTGGAAAGGCCCAAGAAATAGAAAACTTGGGCTGGAATAGCTTTCTTATTCGCAAGTAATGACCGGAAGGGA
>NC_090752.1:37788646-37801146 GCF_036898095.1 Palaemon carinicauda
TCTGCTTCAAGTAAGACGGGTGACAAATTATCCTAAGACGTCGTCTTGGCGCCAGTGGGTCGTGGAATATTCCTACTGGACTTTTCTGCATTTTTATTGCAGGTCACATAAAATAGTTCTTCACCATTGTGAGAACACTTTTCAAAAATCTGGATATTTTCCCAATTGAAGATGGTACAGAGAGAGAGAGAGAGAGAGAGAGAGAGAGAGAGAGAGAGAGAGAGAGAGAGAGAGAGAGAGAGAGAGAGAGAGAGAGTTTTCATGAGCTGGTTCATCATCATCATCATCATCATCATCAGCCGTTGCTAGTCCACTGCAGAACAAAAGCCTCAGACATGTTCTTCCACTTATGTCTGTTTATGGTCTTTTTGTGTCAGTCCACACCAGCAAACGTTCTTAGTTCGTTAATCCATCGTCTTTGCTTCCTTCCCCTGCTCCTTTTACAATCTCTAGGGACCCATTCTGTTATTCTTAATGTCCATCTATTGTATGTCATTCTCATTATATATCCTGCCCATGTTCATTTCTTTTTCGTACATGTTGTTAGAATATCCTCTACTTTACTTTGCTCTCGTATCCATGTTGCTCTTTTTCTGTCTCTATGAGTTGTAACTAGCTTATTTTCTGAAGCTTTAGTAAAGCTCCAAGTTTCTGAAGCACAAGTTAATACTGGTAGGACCATCTCATTAAATAAAATTTACTTTCCATAATATCATTTTGTTTAACAAAAGTTTTCCACTTCATGCTTATCCTTCTTTTAATTTCAGTTTCATGTCCTGGGGAAAAACTTACTTTCTGTCCTAAGTACGTATATTCATTAACAATCTCCAGGGGGTCGTCCATAATTCTTTATTTGTTGCCTCTGCATTTTCCTTGAACTTTATCTTAGTTTTACTCATAATCACTTTCAGCTAGTCATGTTCAGTCAAATTATTGAATGGACAGTAAAGACTAGGACCCTAAATACCGTTTTTTTCCCCCTCAGTACAAAGACCGGTTGATTTTTTGAAGTATTATCATTGTATGGACCCAAGCAGGAGTGAAGCAGAAATCAATCAAACAATTAACCCAGGCAGGAAGGAAGTAAAAAAAAAAAAAAAAAAAAAAATGTGGATAAGAAGCATCGCACTTAGCGCCAAAAGGAAAGATTAGCCAACCTCTGGAAAAGAGATTATAGGTATCCGAGGATGGTGTTATTTATATTCTATTATCAATTATCAAGAATTATTGTTTGTGGAGACGTCCATGGTATGAAGTTAGAATATCTCTCTCTTTGTATCACAAACACGTGGGTTGAAACACGCACAAATACACATGCATGGTTTAATTCTAGAATGTTGCTAATTTTTAGTATCGCCTTTGATGGCAACTCACTTTTAACTTTTCCTTTTGGTTTAAATGTATTTTTTTTTTTTTTTTTTTCAAATTTCATCCACGCCACCCAGTGCAATCCTTCAGTTCCATTCATTAGACACAACCGAGCTCCACCCACCCCGAAGTTTTCTTCATTTCCTGCCATGGTTTTAATATTTTTCTTACGTTTTTGTATGATGGTTCGATTCAGTTCTTGCAGAACAATTAGAGGTGACGCTCTAGTCATCTGTAAATACACCGAAAGAATAATTTCCATAATGAAACGCTATCCATGTTCATATATCAGTGTTTTTGTGTATGTATCAATTGTAATTTGCAGAGAGTAAACTCAAGGTTTAGGCGTGCCGTGGTTCAGTCCCTGTTTAATCATCTAAAATTAGGGTACCATGGCCCGAGCGTCATTATGGTACGTAATATCCATAGATTGGTCTTCTCTTATAATGCCATCATTTTTGGTGGTCATACACTAGTGTCTTGGGTAATGATTGACTTTTATTATTATTATTATTATTATTATTATTATTATTATTATTATTATTATTATTATTATTATTATTATTATTATTATTGTTGTTGTTTTTGTTGTTATTACTAGTTAAACTACAAACCTGGTTCGAAAAGCAGGATGCTACAAGGAAAATTTCCCTGTAAGGAAAAGAAATAAGGAAATTAATAGATTATATATGAAAAGTAATGAATAAAAATATAGAATATAAAAAGATCATCAACAACGTTAAGATATATATGTTCTAATAAGCTAATTTGTTAATTATTACGCTGTGTGATGAATAATTGATTTTAACACTCTGCCCATTAATACTTGTATTTGGTAAGAAAAAAAAATATTTCTTTCAGAAATATCCTCACAAAATTATCTTTCTACTCAAGTTCATTTGAATTCTACCATCATAAAGTTTATTTTTTCTGATTCAAATTTTTTCTGCTTTTATAATGAAGTTAACTTTTCAGAACTCCAATTCTTACAAACAAAAACTAGTATATATTCTTTTTCTTTTATCAGATTTTGAAACAATTACGCTTTAAATGCAACCGAATTACATCACTATGTAGTTTCCTGTTATTCTTGCATGTAGTTTTTTTTTTTTTTTATAATGTAACCACATTTTATTTTTTTTTCCGAATTTATCAACTTAAAAATAAAGTTACTTTTGAATACAATTGAGCAGTGTCATTTTATCTCATTCTAGAACATCCTGTTTTGTAATGGGAAATTTGCAGAAGTACACTCAACGGACGACATTTTGTTAGCGAAATAAATAATCTGGCCAATTACGCTCCCCTTTGAAAATTTGATTGAAGAAGGAAACGTTGCGAAATTGAATTTCTTGTTCTTTTCGAAGCCACTTGGAAGTAAATTAAGTTATTCACCGGCGCATTTCTTGTTCATTACAAAGCTATTTTGAAGTGAATTAACCTATTCAACGTTCATCGGGACAGGAAAAGGTAACCAGGGCCATACCATACACTACAGGGGTGCCATCTGTTGCGGGAAAACGGCACTTCAGTGGAGTGTGAAATAGGGAAGTGACAGCCCAGGGGGAAAATAGAAAGGAAGGGACGAAAAATATGGAAATGGGGATAAGGATGGAAAGGTGAAAAGGGGGAATTGGTAAGGCAAAAACGGGAGACTAAAAATGAAAAGGGTTAATTAAAAATGTGAATAAAATGGGTAAATACAGAATTGGGGGTTTTATCTTATTGAAAAAATAGAAATAAGAGAACTACGTATGGAAAAAAAGAGTAAGATAAAACTGGAAATTAGATTGAAGGATTTTAGTGGAAGAACTGAAAAAATAATGTGGCGGGATTGGAAAATGATGGAGAGACTGAAAGTGAAAATGCGGATTGAAGAAAAGGAAATTGGAGTGACTGGAAGAATTGAATGGGAAGTGAAGCAAAAGTCTAGTTGATTGACTTTGTTTAAAAAAGTAAGAGGTGAATTTTATTTTCTTTAAAGTTACAAGTTATTTCTCTCTCTCTCTCTCTCTCTCTCTCTCTCTCTCTCTCTCTCTCTCTCTCTCTCTCTCTCTCTCTCTCTCTCTCTCATATTGATATACGTCGTGTCTTTCTTTAATTATCTTGCATGTTATGTTCTTATAAAGCTAATAAACGTTAAAACGAAAGGGCTACTATGTGTATGACCTCCCATTTTTTTTATTTATAGATTTTCATGGTCTTATAGACATTTTATTTTATTTGAAGTTGTACGTAATTGATCTAGTGCGTCAAATTCGTTTCAGAAGTCCTTTCATAGACAGAAAGCTTTGCAATACGTCATGCATGATTGCAGATCGGGAATGTTGGGAGAGACTGTGTGACAGCTAAGGCCGATTCACACGACCCGTTTTCTTTCCGACAGGCAGGCTTCCTCGGAAAGGCTGCCCTCTATCTTTTTGCAACTGTCAAGTGCTTCTAATCCATTTAGAATAAGTCTTTCTTAAATTTTTCTTGATTTAGAACATCTAAAAAATTATGGAAAAATTGCAATTGATGGTGTTAAAACCTTGTGGTATGTTTTTTTATCTGTACGATATTTGGACGTGATTGCCCTTGCCAGGCGGTTTTTGAACGTCAGGGTATTGATTTTATTTAATTTTACGTGTTTATATTCTAATTATTTTCCATGAATTAAAAGCGGTTAATTTTGGAAATCATATAGAATGGCTTCAGTTTTGACAAAAAAATTTAATAGATTTCAGTCTTTTGCTTCAGTTTTAATTAAAAGTATAATGCGATAAAAAAAATTGAATCTAAAACCCTTCCTTGCATGAATCTAGCTTTTAATTCATTAAATGATTCATCTGTTAAATTAATCCTAACTAAAAATAAGTGTGGAGTCATAACGGTAATATCTATCTCTCTCTCTCTTTCTCTCTCTCTCTCTCTCTCTCTCTCTCTCTCTCTCTCTCTCTCTCTCTCTCTCTCTCTCTCTCTCTCTCACAGCTATGCTTAAGACAGTAGGAGCCCAAGTTTACGTCATCGTAGGAGAAACAACAAGAGGCTGCTTTCCATAAGCAATTGATTAGGTTTTTCCAGGTTAGTCAAGTGTATTGATTATCACTGGAATGGCGGGGTGGGGGTGGCGTGGGTTAGGGCCTAATGATTAGGCTATATTCAACGCAGCAAGAAATGAAAAATAGGGTAGGGCAACTGGTTTTAAGCAGATTCCCCAATCGGTGCCACATCTAACACAGATCACAGGCTTGCTGGCCAGTTCCTCCTCTTCACCGTCTGTCTGTCTGTCTGTCTCTATATGTAAATTGACTATTCCAAAATTATCTTTTCCTTTTTTCTATTAGCCTTTTCTTCCAAGAATTACCCGTTCACATTGTATATAACTGCTGTAGCTTGGCTACGAAGGTGGCGAACTTGAAGCAGGGAACTCATCCCTAGAGTGTGCATGTCACAGAGTGTGGAGCAGCATCACCTGACATATCAGCATAGGAGGGCCCTGCTCATATGCCATGTGTACGATGGGGAAACCTTTATTCAGAAAGCACGCCTTGAATAATTTCGAATGGAATTTAGAAAATACAACAATTTACATAGAAATAGAGAGAGAGAAAGAAAGATAGTGACAGAGGGTGAGGAGGTAGAGCAGGATAGGAGAAAGAAGGAAATCTGGTGATCTGTGGAGATATGGCACTAGTGGGGAAATCCATTTAAAACTAGGATCCCTCCCCTGTAATTCATTTTTCGCTGCGTTGGGTATATCA
This sequence comes from Palaemon carinicauda, assembly GCF_036898095.1. Classification (NCBI taxonomy): domain Eukaryota; kingdom Metazoa; phylum Arthropoda; class Malacostraca; order Decapoda; family Palaemonidae; genus Palaemon; species Palaemon carinicauda. The sequence continues at coordinate 37,793,758 of NC_090752.1, forward strand.
ACCTCATACCAAAGCATTTGCTAAACACTCAATGGACAAGACCTATTGTATCCACTGTGTAAGGATTACAGTTTTGTGAATTTAGACCATGTTACCCTGCGTTGGGAATAGGGAAGTCATTCAGTACCTAATTGCTAAAAATTGGTCGTGGATATGGGCCGAAGGTACACATCAAATACCCTTAAATAAGCTCTTCGGTGTACCACATGAGGTGTACTAACACATTCCCTAATGAAAAAGTCTTATAATTGAGGTAAATACACACACATATACTGTATATATATATATATATATATATATATATATATATATATATATATATAATATATATATATATATATATATATATATATATATATATATATATATATATACGGTGCTACTCTCTCTCTCTCTCTCTCTCTCTCTCTCTCTCTCTCTCTCTCTCTCTCTCTCTCTCTCTCTCTCTATATATATATATATATAGCCTACATACATATACACACACATCTATCTAAATATTTAAACGGCATTTTTGATGGCTCGGGTACACTATTAGGCTATACAGTACTGTATATATACAGTAATGAATGAAATAAACACTGCAAGATGTTTTGAAATTTCCCTCTATGATTTAATGCATATCAGTTAATTTCACTAAACTGTATTATATTGAAAAAGTAGTATAACCACAGATAAGTAATACAAGGACCTATCTGTTTGCTATAACAATTAATGGAGAAAATTATATCTACGGTACGGGAATAATTTTGTTTCATTTGATTTTAAAAGTATTGTAACAATGTCAGACTATTTGCTCTGCTCCCAAATTTCATAGTTTGGAGAAATATTCGACAGAATATATATATATATATATATATATATATATATATATATATATATATATATATATATATATACTGTATATATATAATTATATATATATATATATATATATATATATATATATATATATATATATATGTGTGTGTAAAGTGGGAAAAGATGCAGACAAAGAAGAAGAAGACTGTATATATATATATATATATATATATATATATATATATATATATATATATATATATATATAATATATATATATATATATATATATATATAATATATATATATATATATATATATATATATATATATATATATATATGAATATATATATATATATATATATATATATATATATATTTATATATATATATATATATATATATATATATATATATTTATATATATATATATATATATATATATATATATATATATATATATATATATATATATATATATATATTTGTGTGTGTGTGTAAAAGTGAGGCGGGAGAAGTCATGATTTTTCATAGTTGTTGGATGAATTACTTTAAGGAAAGAATATCTAGTCTAGAAATCAGATGTTAGCGGCAATAAGGTACAATTATCTCGAAAAATCAGCAGACGTAATTTAGATCAATGTAATGACAGATTTTATATTTGCACTTTATTTGAATATATTGGGAGTATAAGATATTGACAGACTGTTTCGTATAATACCAATTGCATATTGACTTAGATTTGACTTGGTGGTCAAAAGAGGACTTGTGGTTGTTTTCTTTCAGCATGTGTTCTTAAGAATGTTTTAGGTAATTTTCTGAAAAAAATATGTCATACTAATGTATGGGACCAGTGAAAAATGACGGCTAAATATTTAGACAGATATGCACACACTCACACGCATACACACAGATTCAACTCTTCCCTCCCTCTCCCACTCCTTTAACTAAAACCCATTAGTTTGGGCAATTCGTTGGAGATTGTTGCTTTCCGAGTCGTGCTTTCCTAACTAAAACATGCTAGTTTAGACGATTTGCAGAAGATTGTTTTGCACTTGGTTGTCCGTCAGCGTGACCGGAAAGATATATATATATATATAATATATATATATATATATATATATATATATATATATATATATATATATATATGTATATATATATAGTAGCTGAGGTATTAGAGTAAAGCAGTTATAATTGTTTGCCGCTTTGATTTTATTGGATAGTCATTCTATATGAGAGGGACTGAAATACTGGTAAAAGTAACTTTCTTTACTTTATTATTATTATTATTATTATTATTATTATTATTATTATTATTATTATTATTATTATTATTATTTCCGATTTTTTTTGCGAATTTGTCATTATACCAACAATATCGGGGCCACAGTATGATTCCTATCTAAACAAACGCGTCCGTTGGCATTCTCTTCGAAGCTCATCAAGAGGACAATGAAAAGGCTGTATTGGAGGATGACGCCCCTGACGCTAATCACCGATTCCCGGTCCATTCCAATCTCATCAAAAGCACCCAATCACGATTGAGCTTCCAGTATGATTTGATGCCGAGTCACGATGGGTTATATGAAAGAATCTAATCGAAGCCTAATCACATTTCGTCCGCGATATGATTGTGTTTGGAGAATGTTGCTCATATTCTCTGATCTAATTTTGAATTCATTGTGCAAGATGCTGCCTTTGTGTACGTGCCTTGTTAGTTTCGAGTTGTTAGTTCTGTTAACCCGTAGCTTTGTTTCACGTGCCCTAATATTTTCATTTGTTAATTTAGTTTACTTGCTGCTTTGTTTTTACGCATATTTTTATTTTTGGCCGTTTACTTTGCCAGGGTCACATCTTTGTTTTACAATTTTTTTTTTTAATTTCTGGTCGTGAATTTTACCAACACATTTTTCTCTTGACATTTCCCGTTATTTAAGTAATTGATTTTGCCATCTCACTACTTCGTTTTACATTATTTATTTTTGATTGATAATTTCGCCAGGTTCTTCTTTCTTTTACGTTCTCTATTATTTTAGTCGTTAATTTTTCCAGCTCGCAACTTTTTTACATTTTGTTATTTTAGTTGGTATTTTTCCAAGTTTATATCTTTATAAAGCATTCCCTGTTATTTCATCATTAATTTTACCTATTCACATATTTCATTTACATTCCTTGGTTATTGTTAGTATTCAAATCCTAAAAATATTTCATTCTAATAATTTCTGTGTTCAAGTTGAGAATAGGTAATGCTTAAATCATTGTTTATTCCATGACATACGTCACCGGGATAACAAATAAAGTTGAAATGAAGACTCCATCGATTTAAGAAATCCCCCATTCTCATTTGTGCAACGTCAGTGTCTTTCGGGATACTTCAGTGTCCTTCATATTGGAAATTCTCTTGGAATTCTCACTTGCGGTGTTAAACTCATACATAATTCCGAAACTATTTTATTTCATATCTATCATACCAATGTAAGGCCGGTGGAAGGAAGAAAGAGGAGGGAAAAGATGAAAATAAGGGGTCTGGAGCTGATGTGTCTATTTTACATATATTTCTTATGTTTTGTTATCACATTGAATCTTGTAGATATAATCAGATGTTGAAGCTTTGGTTTGTAATACTGCGGAGATCTGATTAAGCTTATTGGCTCTCCTAGCTTCTCTTCTCCCAACTAATAAATTTCTATTCTGTAGGATCATCTTTTTTGCTTACTTCCTGGTCCCCAGTCATTTTCCTTACCTTTTGTTCATCTGATTTTCTTCGGGAATTGGATTTCCCAAATCGGTGTTTTTAATATTAAATAAGAATTACATAAAAGCTAATGTGACATTTTGTACTATAGGTGTAAGTGTTTTTAGGTGGTGTGGGGTAAGGAAAGGTAGAAGACCTGGCTTAGTTATAGTGACATGGATTGTTGGTTAGGTGCGGGACAGGTGGCATTGTTTAGAGTTTCGTGGAAAACTTTTACCAACTTGTAATATCTGAATATAATGGTCCCTTTGGCGAGGACTTGACTGTTCTGTTGAGCAGAAAATTATGCAAATAGTAGTATTGTGCTCTCTCTCTCTCTCTCTCTCCTCTCTCGTCTCCTTCTCTCTCTCTCTCTCTCTCTCTCTCTCTCTCTCTCTCTCTCTCTCTCTCTTAGTGTACAGTTACTAAGAAGCTTTATCCTTGAAGACAAATACTTGAAACATTTATTTTTCATTGTAAAATGGAATCAAACTTCTGTGTGTGTGTTTGTGTGTGAGAGAGAGAGAGAGAGAGAGAGAGAGAGAGAGAGAGAGAGAGAGAGAGAGAGAGAGAGAGAGAGAGAGAGGGGTGATGGGGAGGGTGCTCAGAATTTCTAACAGGATTTCGTTGTTAATGGCCCCAAGGATCGCATGTTGATTTTAGGCGAATGGCCTCGAGACCATGGGCACGAAGTTCATTCACAGATTAAATCGGGAAGTTTGAGGGAGTTTAGAATCTCTCTCTCCTCTCCTCCTCTCTCCTCTCTCTCTCTCTCTCTCTCTCTCTCTCTCTCTCTCTGGTTTTATTTTTCATCCTAAGATGTAGTCCCGAGTTGATGTCTGCATGTCGATGTGAAAGAATTTGTAGATTTCAAGAATTTTATCTTTTTCGCAATCTTATCCTTTAATTGTTTTGATGTTCTTTGAAGAATTGTTGATTTGCTTCCAATTCCAGTGTTTGCTCATGTCATTCTGGCCAGTTGCTGATTAGAATTTTTCCTATTAATCGTGGTCATTGGATTTTCATAGGATGTAAGTTTTTAATTGTGATAATTTTATATGAAATAGATAGTTTATTTGATGAAATTCCACATTATTGTGTTCGGAATATACAAATGTTCACATAGCACAAACCTAAAAAACATTCAGCTTACAAAACAAGATTTCATAGGTCAAATAGAAAAGAATGACGTAATGACCATGTCAAACACTAGACAAGTAAACAAAGAGAAACGTATAGTCTGTTTTTATCTTTAATATCCTTTAGTGCGAGCAAGGCTATTTTGCATGCTTTGTGCGTGAATTTTGATAAAGTTCTGCTTATGTAAATGAATAATACAAGTATTTAGAAAGATTACCCTTCATTTAGAAATTTTTCTAATAAGATTTTCCCTGTTTTTGTTGTTGTTAATGCATGCTTTTTTATAAATATTTTTGGTTCTTGCTGGATTTTTTTTTTTTCTACTAGGTTTACGTTGACCACGTTTCTCTGCCAAGAATAGAGAAGACATGGCTTTATTGAGATGATATGAAGAAAATTTCCAGAAGCAGAATTTTCAATATCTTGTTAATGGGTTGGGGGATTTACCAGCCAAATAAATCAAAATTTACATGTTTTTAATTAGGAAACTAAGTTTTAATACCATTTCTTAGTTCAATGCGTTAGGAAATATTCAGGTCTGACCAAGATATCACTTGATATGAAAGCCCCTCAAAGTGTGTTTTTATTTCTTTTTCAAAATAGCTTAGATTAGCTATATTTTTTTTTTTTTTTTTGTATTCTTTGTTCTAAAGTAGCATAGTAACCATACTTTTATTTCCCCGTCTTTCCTTTCTTCGCAAAATATATATATATATATATATATAATATATATATATATATATATATATATATATATATATATATGTATATATATATATATATATATATATATATATATATATATATATATATATATATATATATATAAAAAAGTGGAATTACATTGGAGAAGGGCCAAAGTGGCGGATTTAATAATGCAGCCATAAGGGAAGAAATTCCTTCTGGGGAAAGAGACTTGAAATGTTAGTAGAAATGGTCTGCCAAAAGTACTTTTAAGAAGTAGAAATGGTCTGCCAAAAGTACATTTAAGATTTTTTTTTTTAGTCGGAAAGTTACGTTATAATTATGAGAGAGAGAGAGAGAGAGAGAGAGAGAGAGAGAGAGAGAGAGAGAGAGAGAGAGAGAGAGAGAGAGAGAGAGAGAGAGTTATTATTATTATTATTATTATTATTATTATTATTATTATTATTGTAGTACAGCGGTATAAGTAGTAGCATTAGTTTGTACTGTTGGCTTTTTATTTCTATTTTAACCTCATCACTTTGTGTTGAGTTTTCCAGTTATTCCTTATATCATTATGATTATTGTTATTATTATTTTCCTTGTTTTTTTTCTACGCAGTCGGAAGAAACTATCCCCATTATATTCTCCCTGAAGGGCAAAGCAAAGTAAACATTTAAGAAAAGGTTTTGGAAATTGCTTGTTTGTATATTTTATCGGAAACAGCTCGCGGGAACGCGTTTTGGAAACTCAATAGTTCAGATATGGTAAATTCTTATTTCCTCCACACGAGAAATTTGCCTGGTTTCTTCTCTTGGGGAGAACGCTAAGGAAAATTCGAGTTTAGGAAACTTTTTTAATAGGAGATTTGTTTACAATAAGATTTCATCCACTTTTCCAAAATGTTCCAGTTCCTCTCGCTGGAAATTTTAGTTGACAGCTTCCAGACTTAATTTACTCATTGCTTACTTGAGTATCCAATCACTGCAATTGAGAATTCAGTAGCTAAAGGTTATAATTTAGTCCTCTCTCAGCGAAAACACATTTCTTTTTATTGAGAGTTTAGTCACTTCGAGATAATTCAGTTATTTTTTCATTTGTTCAATTGAAATGCTTATCTTTTTTTAATTGAATGTTATAGCAATAGGCTTATCTTCATATCACCGAATCACTAATGGTTACTTTTTGTTTTGCATTGATCATCTATTATTTAATTGAATTGCAATATTTATCATTCTGTATTGCTTTTATTTGCATTAACGCTTTCCATATTGAACTGTGTTAAAAGTGTGATGTTATGCTGTGTATATGTCAACACCAAATTATAATCAACTCGATACCAATGCAGTATGTTACAGTTATCTGTTTAAATTGCCATAAAATTTTTACTCTGATTTAACTGAAGTTTATGCCAATTCTTTTGAAATGTTCACTTTGCAACTCCAGTCTATGTTGCTTGTATTTCAATGAATAACAGCTGCAGTGTATTTCATTGCCCTGTAATTGTTGTATCATATTTTGGTAAGGGAATGAAGCAGCTGTCACGCTATCGCATTTGTTAACCAGCTTTCATTTTAGTTGTCAAATATGTTGCTTTGCACCTGCAAAGGCTTTTCGTCATTTCAATGCAGCAGAGAACGTCATTAATTTTATTTGACTAAGAGATTCACGACTGCTGACGAATGGCAGTCAGTTGGGCTCTGGTGGTTCAGAATTCAGTTGCTGAATTTTGTAACGAAGAAATCTGGAAATGTGTGAAGTTTGGTGCGTATGTCATTGGTATCATTGTTGGAATAGCCTACGTGTGTTTGGTTCCATTTAATTCTTATAAAGCCATTGTTCGAACCCTACTAAATCAATATTTATTTTTTCTATAACAAATATGCTATCATGTAAATTTTATCAACCAAATAGTATTATTACATGAACAATAAAAACACATTAATGTTCATGTTAGTGTATTATTTTGCAATTTTACCTCTCATATTAACAAAGCTACATGTTTTGAGTTTTAATTTTCTTCGTGAA
>NC_090752.1:37821146-37843646 GCF_036898095.1 Palaemon carinicauda
CTGTTTGTAATGAGAGAGAGAGAGAGAGAGAGAGAGAGAGAGAGAGAGAGAGAGAGAGAGAGAGAGAGAGAGAGAGAGGACTGGCTTCTGTTACGTTTGGAATTAAGCTGGATTTAATAAGACTGTTTCGCCATAGAATTGGGGTTAGATGAGATCACATAAATGGTTTATGTGATAGAATATGAAAGCTTGGGTATATATATACAGAATATATATATATATATAATATATATATATATATATATATATATATATATATATATATATATATATATATATATATATATATATATATATATATATATATCTGTGTGATTGTGTTTTTATTTGTGTTATATGCATGCAGAAACACAGCCACAGTACATATATTTTCCAACATAAAATCTTTTCTCCAAACTGTTTGGTAGGCTCAAGATTGGACCTACACAAATCAATGTTACATCCATCCGTTAACTACTGAATCATGTAAAGCTTGCACATACGTCGCTTCACATAACTACGTAGAAGAATCATAATATATTTTAAACCCCTGTTCACATTTTGCTGACACATAGATTTCCTGGATATGTAGGCTTATCCCTTCCCTAAACGTCTTAACAACATCTAATTAACCCTTTCTAGGCTTTCCTCTCCTCCCACTTCCCACTTCCTAAGAGCTCTGAATTATACGTCCCTTTCCCCGCTCTTTCTTTCGTTAATTCTTTCAAATAACCGAACCACTTTAAAGTGCTTCGATTAATCCTTTCACATATGCTAACCATGTTACCGTATGTATTACGCGAAAAGATCATCCCAAAAGCTACAAACTTTGTTTTCTTTCTTTAGCATTCATCATTCATTTTTGATTCCCGTAGAGGAAAGTGGGTTCAACAATCCCTTCATACATTTCCACCCTAGTCTCCGCGGACAACCTCAATCTCTTATATATCTTTTGAAGGAAAACACACAAACACAAAATTCTTGGACAAAAAGCATTGGCTTTATGCCGAGTCGTCGTCAGAGGAGTCGAGATCAGTGATAACTGAGTATGCAAAATATCCTTCTTTGCATCTGCTTGTTGTAAAGCCTCAGCATGTTTTACAGCTTTACTCCAATTTTTATCTGTTATCGTATAGTCCCTTCAAGTCTCTCATAACGAAATTATTTCTTCTTGCAATATACCTCTTCACTTGGCATCATATAAGCTCAATCGTGTTGTAATGTCAGTCATAGGGATGAATACGAATCACTTTACGGACGTACTCTGCAATCTTGTCACTCACATAATTATTTTCCGTGGTCCATGTACGCTTTCTCACTATTTGTAACCGTTCGCTCTTTAACAAATGTTCTTTCCGATTCTCACCATTTCCGATGAACTACTCTGTTACATGGCGTTGTCGGCGGATTGTATATTTTTTACGGAGTGGTAAAGGCGTTATCCTTAAATATAATTGCCTATTTTTTACGGAGTGGTAAAGGCGTTATCCTTAAATATAATTGCCTATTTTTTACGGAGTGGTAAAGGTGTTATCCTTAAATATAATTGCCTATTTTTTACGGAGTGGTAAAGGCGTTATCCTTAGATATAACAGATGATAGGGGAATTTCAGGAATAAGTTGCGTACGAAGTCACATTTCACAGCCGTCGTTTTTAGCATGGAATGACAATTGTCCATTCGAAACAAAACCGTCTATAGAGTATGCATGGCTGTTCAAGTCCTGTTACCCTTGAGGAGCTTGTATTTGCAAAGCATTCACCAACACTGCCGTTTTGATTTACCCAGGTTTTGTCCAAGTATATAATCAGACGTTATTTATTTTTTTGCATCTATTTTATAGTAAGAAAAATAAATTGTCCGCAAAGACAGAGCATTAGTAGCTGTCAACCGTTTACTTTTGCATAACAGAAACCTATTTTTCTGATCCTCTTTCGATGAGATTCTTCATTTCTGCTTAAATCAATGTTTTTTTTTTCCTCTAATGTTACCAACACTTTGTCAACAGAAGGAATTTCCTTTTCATCGTAGAAACCAAGAATTGTTCTTCGTAGAACATTTTCATCAAAATCATTAAAGTCAGCCTCTGGCCTCATTTTTTTGTCTTTTATTTTTTGAAACACTTGAGATTCCAATAGCTTTTGTCTTTTGCTTCCGTACTTAGTCTGCGAATAGTCCTTTTTGACATTTTTGTTGCTTCAGATGCTCATTGGATAACCTTCGAAACACCAGTTCAGAACCTCGTTTTTTTCTTCTAAAATTAAATGTCTCTGAACATGATAGACAGTTTCCTTCGCCTCGGTTGGTAGGTGAAGGCATTTTCGGGAGTGACATGGGGTCATTGTTATCACAGTAGGTAATCAAGGGCGAGTGGCCTTTAATGACATTGACCGCGACCTTCTACATTCCAGTACAGATCATAGAACCTTTACACTCAGATCTGGCAACGCTGGGCAAAAAATATTCCACATCTACATTCTTAGTAATCACACTTGGATTTTAACTAGTGATAGATGAAAAAGATATATTCAAAATATATGTTGAAAGTAGAGAACTACATTTAAAACAGTGTAATATATTTCAATAGACTCCTTGATGCTAATAGGATTACCATTACATGCGACTGGTAGAGTTAGTTGTCCGTACCGGCCACACCACAGCGGCCTTAGAACACTTGACAGAGTATAATCTTTTGCTCATATCCTGCTACCTTTCTTGCCTCTCATAATCTGTAACTTACCTCTTCTGTCACCTTGCTATTATCCGTTATATTTACTCCAAGATCTTTATATGAGTCAACTACTTACAGTCTAATTGATTATACTCTCAACATTTTTATATCTATTTTTTACCATCTGCTTTTTTTTAATATGTTGTACTCGTAATTCTTACCACTATTATCTTGTCAAATATTTCGACCACTCACCCTAACATTCATTACTCCTTTTCCAGCATTTTTATTTACTCTTTTTACCTTACCCCTACTCATATTTACTGTCTTCATTCTTCGTTTGCTGAATCTTTAAAGCTCTCTTAGGAGCTCCTTCTCGATTATATATATATATATATATATATATATATATATATATATATATATATATATATATATATATATATATGTATATATATTATATATATATATATAATATAATATATATATATATATATATATATATATATATATATATATATATATATATGTATCATATATATACACAGTATATATATATCATATATATTTATTTATTTGTTTATTTAGTTACTTAGATATTTTACTCAAAGTAGAAGTAATTGCTTTCTTTTGCAGAAACTTTAAAGCGCTCTTACGAACTCTTTCTAGTTTATATATGTTTAAACATTTTGCTCAAAGTAGAAGGTAATAGTTGTAAGTCACGGAAATAAGTCCTTGCGTTTGTATTATTTGCATTCGAAATAGTACACAACATACTCTGTCTTTCTGTTTTCCCATTGTGGGACCCTTTTTTTTTATTAGTTTATATCTCTGACCATTTCTCTCCCTCCCCCTCTTTTTTTTGCTTCCCTCCCTTCGCCCGTAATGGAAAAGAAACGTAGCTCTCGGCAACAACGTTGTTGGGGGATTGGAGGAAACGCACAAAAAACGTTAATTTTGTGGGACAGTAAACATTTCCGTTGTGGTGCCCTTTTCTTGTTTTAAGGGAAACGGGTTGTGTGTGTTTGTTTGCATATGCACTGCTTTGGAAGTTCATGCACCCAACTCGTATTTACTGATGTAATTTGAGTGTACGCCTGTAATGTCATGTGTGCATACCCTAAGTACATTTACAGAATGTAATTTGTGTTCTTATTTAGTATATATATATATATATATATATATATATATATATATATAATATATATATATATGTATGTATGTATGTATATATATATATACATATATATATATATATATATATATATATATATATATAAAGAGTTCATATTTTTACACGCTTATAATACTAGGATTGAAATAGATTATTTCCACTTTGTTATCCAATTGAATAAATATTCTGCGATATATGTGCTTGATCAAATAGGAAATTAAGTTTTGATAAATTAATTAATGATTTGGTAAATGTAACACAGAAGATTTAGATTTGCAATTATACACTTTGTACACTGGCCATTTTTATCCGCATTATCCCTTTTGTCACGGACGCCGCATTTATCACTTTTCATTTTTCCAGACATCGTTCATCATTTTCGTTTTCATAACTTCCGGCCACGGGTGGCACGTTAATATTATTCGTCATATTCATCCACACGGCCCTTCAACGTTTGCCCACAGACCCATTCATCATCAACACGGAATGTCACCCTCCCCCCCCCCCCCTCCCCTCATTTTCCCCTGGGGAGAGAATGGGGATTCACAAAAGTTTTTGTACCTTTACCGCAATCTGTCTTGATATTTGAAGTTCACAGAATTATGTTTGTTTTTATTCTTTTATTTTTATAAATCGTTTTATCATGAGTGTTTTCTTTTTCCTTTAATTGTTTATGGTCTGATTTTAATTTACGGATCTATTTTGCTGTCGTAATGTATCATTATATAATGTTTCTCGATACTGATAATTGTGATTATTTTTCATTTGAATGTTATTGTTTCTGTAATTTCATTAATGCTATTATCTTTATGATTTAATTAATAATCTCTCAATTTTAAACTCCGAAAGGTTTCTCTTAATGGTGTCCTGATTAATTTATCTTTGTTTGATTCTTTTGCAGTTTCCTTAACATTTTTCATCTCTTAATTTATCTTGAAATAGCTTTTTACTTATCTTTCGGTATCGAAAGTCAACGCTTTGTTAAACAGTTTTTACTGTTTATCATCAAATATCTTTTGATTAGACTGATAACATGTCATGAATAATAGCGTTTTCTTTTATTAATCTCAGACTTTTAATCCTGTATGCAATTATTTATGTACATTGCTAAATTAATATTCATTCTCGGCACTTCTCCATTTCTTCCTTTCATGCTGTATTTTGTTCGTATCTTCGTACACCAAATAACTTATGACCACTTAGTCTATACATGTTTTTAAACCAAATAAAGTAATTGAAGAGACGGATCATCCATTTTAAGGTCGTTCATTTATAGAATTGTCCGCTAATTTGATTTATTCCTTCTTATTTTAAGGATATTCGATATGTCATTAGTAATCATTTCGTTATGTAATACTATGTTTTTTAATAGATTTATTTTAATGCTAGATATAATATTTAATATTATTTGATTAGTTTTTTATATATAGTTAACTCGATAAGATCAGCAATAGAATAAAGACTACCTGTTATGATTAGGGAGTATAGTAAACAGCTTCCGTTTACTTTTCTTAGTACAGTAGTTTAAAAGGTTTTCGGATAAGACACAGCATGATGCTGGTTACTTAGCCTCTCAGACTTCAACTTAACAGATTTCATATTCATTTATATCAGATTTCTTCCCTTTTCTTATTTCAAATGTCTTTACTTACCAGATTCGACATTTCTTTACAAAAAAGATGACTCCACTCACCAGACTTTTTTACTTATCAGATTACATTACTTTTCAGATTTATTTACTTACTAGATTTTATAACTCCATATATTTTTTTACTTACCAGATTTCTTTGCTTACCAGATTCCACTACTTGCCAACTACTTTATTGCCATTTGTGTTTTCTATATTTTGGCTAAGCACCGTTTTCGAAGTGTCATATAATTAATGCATTACTTATTCTTTGTAGTGGACTAAAATTATACGGAGTTACTTTTACTCTTGGAATTGAGTCCTCGTTCCTTAATCAGATGTCTCGTCAATCAGGTCATGCCTCGGAAGCATATTTCCGTTTATTATTGATCTTTACCTGTTTTAGGTTCAAGTTTATATTATAGTATAAACAGGAACAGAGAAAAACTTTTGATAACTATTATCAGCCACTTAATGATTCTATGGGATAAACAATTCCCATTGGTTATGGAAATTTTTTAGTATAAATAAGAATTGACGTTTAGAATAATGTAGATAAATACTTTTAGTAGTGAAATAGGAAATATCAATTTTAACACCCTTTGGAGTTCTGGAATGCAGATGAGTTCAACGACCGTTTAAATCTATAGAATAAACCATTAAAGTCACAATGTGAAACCCATAGAATAAGCATTTTCTGCCAATGTTGTAAATCCTGGAACAAATTCAGGCACCGCCGGAAACCATAAAGCGAACACAGATCCCCCTCGCCCTTTCTCTCCCTCCGAAAACAGCTTGGGACACAAGTACAGTAGATACGGGTCCTTGACTCATGTTTATCTTATTGCAATGGAGGAAGTCCATCATCTCTGGAAGGGTAAGTGCACCTGGCAGGTGGATTAATTTAATTATTGGTGTGCCGGCCCTAGGGTCACGGAACGAGAACAGATGAGTAAAAGGATCGTGTTTTCTAAGACTTTTTATTTTGTCTTTGATGAAGGATCTGGGATGATACATGTTGATTTTCCTGGCTGTTTTTATCATTGGTGTTGTTTTTGTTATTGGTGTCATGAACGTTTGCCTCAATGTTAAATGTGTATTTGTTCCTTAACCTTAATTTTGCATTTATTTTTCATGTTTCCTTTTAAGTCCATCGCCATTTTGGCTCTTCTAGATCCTTCTTTGGCCATTTTAGAGTTTAACATAACCAATAACTGAATGACCCTCACTTGATTTTGACTAATGTTGTTGCTGTTCTTGAAATATTTTATTTTGATTGTTTATTCTTTTCTTGTAGTTTATTTATTTTATTATTTCTTTTGCTCACTGGGCTATTTTCCCCTGTTGAAGCCTTTGGGCGTATAGCATCTTGATTTTCCTATTAGGGTTATAGCCTAGCTTATAATAATAATAATAATAATAATAATAATGATAATAATAATAATAATAATAATAATAATAATAATAATAATAATGATCTGTCCTTTATGCACCGAAACATGTAAGCCATTTGTCCCAAGGAGCTGAATTTTCGTTCACTGTTTTTATAGATAATCAGAATATACACGTTTTTATGTAGTTGTTACAAGAGTCAATAATCAGAACTTGAAGATATTAACGGAAAGCTTCTTTTTTTTTTTTTTTTTTTTTGTGCAGATATTGGACTTTTGCAAACTTTTTGTGCTATGGCGTAAATTTTAGTGTTTATATCGTGTTCCGTTTGTGAAGTTAATCGTATGTATCGTTAACTAAGTGCAGTTAAGGTTAGGTTTTTCTAATATAGACGATATTTTCGGAAATAACTGTGGATTATATTTCCATCGGTTTAAAAGTACTGTAAGTAAGCATATAAGAAGTACTTTCTATTCATGTAATCTGTTTATTTCCGAGTTAACAGAAAAACAAATTCATTGATTTCATTGCACTTTTTAAAACCAGATTTTGTCCTGGCGGGCTCAATGAACACCGGATGTTGTGACGGATAATAGAATCGACAACTCCCCCCCCCCCCCAATCACCTTTATCCCTCTTCCATTTCCATCTATCCTCCCTCCCCTTTTCACCCCCCCCCCCCCCCCGATATAGCTACCGTTAATCGGATCACAAATCCTTATTTCAACGAGTACATGCCAACGCTTCCCTTACATCATATGCCTATTGTGTTAGCGTAGGCCTCCATTCTTTTTCCTGTAGTTCGGCCTCCCCCTCACCCCATTAATTTTAATAAGACCTTTATCATGGGGTGGAGTCTGGTTATGGGTGATGATTAGCGTTTGATGGTGATGATGATGGGTTTCCAGGTGATGAAGATGGAGGTGCCTTCCATGATGGGCTGTGGAAAGGTGAACTTTAATGAATTCGCGGCCTGTATAGGGTAGGCCTGACAGCTGTGTTGAGGGATGTTATTTTTGATAGGCCGGTTTGGCATGAAGCTTGTGTTTGAGTCATAGGTTGAAATTCGTATTGAAATATATCTTTGTAAATTAAAGTCTGACTAAGGCTTAGGTTTGCTGTACTCTATGGGTCATATTAGAGATTTTGAAAGGGCTAAGCCATAGCCATCATTTTACCTCTTGCAGTGCAGTTCAAGCTTTCAAATTAGGTTCATTGCACTTTTTAGATATCGCTTGCTATCTTTCTCCTATCTTGCTGTCCATCAGCTGATTATTCCTCCATATACGCCTCTAGCTGAATGGCCTCCCCGGGAATCGGTGCCAGGCCACAATACGCAAATTCAATCCGAACCATATAGTAGAGATTAACTTGAACTTGGTTTTACGTGGGTTAATAAGAGGGATTAAGTTGCCTTCCCCAGCGGACTCGACTAAGTAGCCTAAATAAGTAAATAACGAAATTAAAACCAAATCCTATTCAGGATGAAGCTTCTAGCATTCACTGGAATCTCTCTCTCTCTCTCTCTCTCTCTCTCTCTCTCTCTCTCTCTCTGCCATTCAGGGTTAATGACATCAGGATTGAGATGACAAAGCGAAGGAGGTATGCTGCAGAGTTCATTTCCTCTGATCTCGGAATACTATTGTTGTTAATATTAGGCTATAGAGAAGGATATATGGGATTTCCTCATTCCATATTCAATCATTTGAATGAATTAAGTTTTCCTTATCAAAATTATCGAACGAATGAAAGATAACTTACATAGGAAATAAAATACTCTCTCTCTCTCTCTCTCTCTCTCTCTCTCTCTCTCTCTCTCTCTCTCTCTCCTCTCTCTCTCTCTCTCTCTCTCTCTCTCTCTCTCTCTCTATATATATATATATATATATATATATATATATATATATATATATATATATATCATCATCATTATCATCTCCTACGCCTATTGCCGCAAAGGGCCTCGGTTAGTTTTCGCCAGTCGTCTCTCTCATGAGCTTTCAAATCAATACTTCTCCACTCATCATCTCCTACTTCACGCTTCATAGTCCTCAGCTATGTAGGCTTGGGTCTTCCAACTCTTTTAGTGCCTTGTGGAGCCCTGTTGAAAGTTTAATTAACTAATCTCTCTTGGGGAGTGCGAAGAGCATGCCCAAAGCATCTCCATCTACCTCTCACCATGATTTCATCCCCATATGGCATTCGAGTAATATCTCTTGTAGTTTCGTTTCTAATCTTGTCCTGCCATTTAACTCCCATTATTCTTCTGAGGGCTTTGTTCTTAAATCTACTAAATCTGTTGGATATTGTTTCATTGTCATATCACGGATCATGTCCATACAGTAACACCGATCTCACGAAACTGATATGTAGTCTTATTTTTATATGTAATTTCAGGAGATTTGATTTCCAAATTTTTCTTAACCTAGTCATTGTCTGATTTGTTTTTTTTTCAATCATTCATTATACTCAAATTCTAAAGATCCTGTAATATAGATCATAGTTCCTAAATATTTAAATGATTCCACCACATTAATCCTTTCTCCTTCCAATGATATTTCATCGTCCATTGCATATTCCATTCTCTTCATCTCTGTCTTTCTATCAATTTTTGAGCCCAGCCTCATTTGATATTTCATGCATTCTGGTAAACAATGTTTGCAATTCCTGTGGTGTTTTGGTAATAAGGACAGCGTTATCAGCCTACTCTAGGTCCACCAGTATCTTGTTACCAATCCAGTCCAATCCTTCTCCACCTTCCCCAGCTGTTCTAAGCATTACAAAATCCATGAGGAGGATAAACATTACAGGAGACAACATATTTAAGAGGAACTCTATTACAACGCAGGATTCCTCACAAAATTTACCAGTGCACACTATCAAAGGCTTTTTCTTAGTCCACAAATGCCATCATAAGTTGATTTCTATATTCTACAAATTGTCGTATGGTACAGCAAATTTTCATTTTAAGATATGTAGTAGTCAGTACAACTTCTACCTTTTCTAAATTATGCTTGTTCATCTCTCAGATTTTCATCCATCTTTCTCTCTAGTCTCTTTATAATGAGCATACTATATATTTTCATGACAATTGACGTAAGCAAATTTCTATCTCATACTAAGATCGAACCCTAGTCTCTTCAAGTGAAAGAAAAGGTGGTACCAATCATGCCACCAGATTTTCATATATATATATATATATATATATATATATATATATACATATATATATATATATATATATATATATATATATATATATATATATATATATATATATATATATATATATATACTGTATATAGGAGAGAGAGAGAGAGAGAGAGAGAGAGAGAGAGAGAGAGAGAGAGAGAGAGAGAGAGAGAGAGAGAGAGAGAGAGAGAGAGAGAGTGCGTCGTTGCTATGTATATGATGATGTATCACATCGGAAAATCTGAATATCTCCAGCGACAGTTAATCTTAGTTGTAGAGGTTCAGATGATTGATGTTCATAGTGTCAGCGTTCATTATCGGCTCAGTTTTGGAAGAGAGAGAGAGAGAGAGAGAGAGAGAGAGAGAGAGAGAGAGAGAGAGAGAGAGAGAGGACTCCTTTTATATCGATGGAGTTTTGGTAGCTATTTTTGAGCGCAAGTTCAGAAGTGTTTTCCTCAAGTTATTCTTTATCTTTAAATTTATATTATCATTAAACGTTATTAGAATTTAAAGGCTTAAAAAAAAACAATATAAATTATTGAAAAAAAAAAGAAATATACAACTGAATCACTGGTATTCTGATACAGTTGTCTTCCAGTGTGAATGAAAAGGTTCATATGTGAGGGTTTATGTTTCAGAAAAAATATTAAGGAACCGCAGAGCCCAAATTTTGGGTATGCCGTTCATAGTATTAAGATCTTAGTTATGTCGAATTTTAATTATTTAAACACATATCCTGCAAAAATATATATACACATACATTTATTCATCTGTACTCACCGATGTACTTGAGTGGATGTGCGACCGATCCGTCTCCATTTCATTGCAAGTAAGCCTATCTCCCTGGTGTCCTTACTCGTTTGGAGAGGTAAGCCCGAGCAAGTTTATAACACTCATTTCAGAATTGTAACACGTACCAGTACTTATTTTGTGACTGGGAGAAAAAATATAAGAAAAGTTTCCACTGGTGCTACGGAAAAAAAGGGGAAAATGCTCATTTCTCCTTTTTAGTTACAGCTTTTTATTTCTTTTTTTATCTCTCTTATGTTAGGCCTATGCGATGTCTCCTTTTGCCCGTAAGAGGCAGTGTTGTCTGGTTGAATGAATTTGAAAGATGAAGATTAATTAGATGAAGATTAATTAATCCAGTGTCGGTAAAATAATTTTATCAAACTAGACAAAACATTTTGACCCTTGCTTATATTTCGATCATCTTATTGGCTGTCACTGGTATGGATTCAACAGAAATAGGTTTTGTAAAGAGAGAAAGAAATAAATAGCTTATATTATTCTTGTTATTATTGGAAGTTATTGATAAGGAATCGGTCCTAAAAGGGCATGGACTTACATGGCAAACCTTTCGGGAATGGAATGTAAAGGGAACATTATTATCGTCCGCACAAAAAAAAAAAGAAGAAATAAATAAATAAAATAATCCTCCGGCTGTTGGGTGTGGGTGGGGGTGGGGGGGGGGGGGGTTATTCCAGTCGCTTTTTATTTCTCTCTGTGTGACGTTAACACTAAAAGTCTTTTGGCCAATTTGGGATCTACGTAATGGCACTTAGTCAGTTTAGTAAAATTCAATTATCGCATGACCCAGAATAATTTATTGCTCATCAAAGGGGGTTCAGTTTTTCAGACAATTTTTCTTTTTATCCTTTCCCTGGTAAAAAAAACTCATAATAGTTTAAATAATCATGTTATGGATCCTCGACTGTAAATCCCCAGTTTAGATAATAGCTTTCAAGGCTCTTCACTGGCTCCTTGAGTGTAAATCTCCAGTTTAGATAATAGTTTTGAAAGCTCTTCCATGGCTCCTATAAATTCCAAGTTTTGATAATAGTTTTGAAGACTCTTCCATGGCTCCTATAAATTCCAAGTTTTGATAATAGTTTTGAAGACTCTTCCATGGCTCTTTGAGTTTGAATTGCTAGTTTAGATAATAGGTCTTAAGGCTCTTCAATCGCTTCTCGAATGTAAATCCCCTGTTTAGATGACGGTTTTGAAGGCTCTTCCATGGCTCCTCGTGTGTAAATACCCAGTTTAGATGACGGTTTTGAAAGCTCTTTCATGGCTCCTCGTGTGTAAATAACCAGTTTAGATGACGGTTTTGAAGGCTCTTTCATGGCTCCTCGTGTGTAAATACCCAGTTTAGATGACGGTTTTGAAGGCTCTGTCATGGCTCCTCGTGTGTAAATACCCAGTTTAGATGACGGTTTTGAAGGCTCTGTCATGGCTCCTCGTGTGTAAATACCCAGTTTAGATGACGGTTTTGAAGGCTCTTTCATGGCTCCTCGTGTGTAAATACCCAGTTTAGATGACGGTTTTGAAGGCTCTGTCATGGCTCCTCGTGTGTAAATACCCAGTTTAGATGACGGTTTTGAAAGCTCTTTCATGGCTCCTCGTGTGTAAATAACCAGTTTAGATGACGGTTTTGAAGGCTCTTTCATGGCTCCTCGTGTGTAAATACCCAGTTTAGATGACGGTTTTGAAGGCTCTGTCATGGCTCCTCGTGTGTAAATACCCAGTTTAGATGACGGTTTTGAAAGCTCTTTCATGGCTCCTCGTGTGTAAATAACCAGTTTAGATGATGGTTTTGAAGGCTCTTCCATGGCTCCTCGTGTGTAAATACCCAGTTTAGATGACGGTTTTGAAGGCTCTGTCATGGCTCCTCGTGTGTAAATACCCAGTTTAGATGACGGTTTTGAAGTATCTGTCATGGCTCCTCGTGTGTAAATACCCAGTTTAGATAATAGTATTGAAAGCTCTTCAATGGGTCCTTGAGTCTAAAACCCCAGTTGAGATATTTTATTTTTTTGAATGCTCATTCCATGGATCCTTGAGTGTAAATTCCTAGCCTATTGGAAATATCACTGCCTAGCGATCTGCTGGATTAGGGTTCGTGATCCGCTAAAGCTCGATAGTTTCTTGTAGTGTCTGCAACCCCACCATCCTTGTGAGCTAAGGATGGTGGATTTTGGATAGCCCATAAGTCTACCTGCTGAGTCATCAGCAGCCTCTGTAGCGCAACTGCAGGGGCTTGCACCTGCCCAATCAGAATAAGACCATTGACACCTCAACCAACCATACGAACGAGGCATGTAACGTCACGACGTTGAAGTCGTTACAGACATTTCATTCTGCAAATGAAATAATTACAATAACATTTTCATCCCACTTTTACAAAGAAAGTGTCAACAGACCGAAATTAATATTAAATTACACTTATATTACGACTTACAAAAAACAATAATAAGTATATTACAACAAAACCAATCAAAACAGAAATAACAAATTTGAATTTGAATTGACCAGTAAATTACAAATGGAATTAATTAATTTATACAGTTACTAACTCCAAGTTATTTAGTTGGAGGGCGCAGTCTTATTCTATATTATTAATAGCGATCTCGAAAAGAGAACCGCCCAGCTCCAGTCTTCAAGATCAAGTGTAAAACAATAATTCTTTACCCAGATTTTCACTTGTTAAAGAATTCGTCCAGTACCTAGTTCGGCAACTAAACGACCCCAAATTTTATAATTGGCTAGTTCAATAATGGAAGTAGCGGACGCGATTCGTGTCTGTTTACACTCCGGAGCTTTATCTCGGGTTAATTTTTGGCTCTTATAAATTATACACGTTTTTTAATGAATATTCAAAATTCACTTTTGAACCTCTCTTGTAACAAATTTTACATCCTAGAATTATAGATAAAACTTGATATCATTTGATAAATAAGCAAGAAACAGGAATTTGAAATTATTTTTTTTTTCTTTTCACATTTTTTACTTTTTTTTTTTTTTTTTTTTACTTTTTTTACATAATAAGAACAAGAAACAAAATGACAACATATATAGAAAAAATACTCATTTAAATGAAATTGCACTTTTTGTGTCAAAATTTTACGTTATATGTAACTGAAAATCACACATATGTTACTGTAAATGTTTACAAATCAGTACGTTCATTGTTCCTTAAAATGACAACCAAATCTCTGACCGACTTAGTGACAAACTTAGATTTTTCATCAGACTTGTACCGCACCGATACCGAACGTGTTATATTATCAGACGACTTGTTTTCAGAAACAACAACACCCCAATGCCACTGGTTACGCACAGGATTAGTATCTCTGATTATTACGATATCATTTATCTCTACTCCTCGGTTGGAATCTGACCACTTTTCTCTGGGAAGAAGAGCTGGAAAAATTTGATCATACCACATTTTCCACCAATGATTTAAAAAGAGTTCATTCAGTGCGAGTATTTTTGTGTACTCTATTTGCTCAGGTGTTTTAGCCAACTCGAAATCTAAAAGTTCACTGATATCGCCGTTTGATCTACCCAAAATAAGGTCATTTGGACGTAGTAATCTTACAGCGTCCAATTTGGCAACATTATTTCGATGAACACCTAAAGGCCTATCATTTATCATATCAGCAACACTGTACATTAGTCTCTGCAAACGCAACTTAGTAAACTCAGGTTTTCTCGAAGCAGTGACAGCTTCTAAAGTGTTCTTCACAGTTCTGATCATCCTCTCAGCTTGTCCGACTGACGAATGAGCTCCAGATGGTACGAAGTGCCAGGTTGTTGTTTCGGGATTTGTCTGAATCTTTGCCATCTTGGTATGGTTCCAAAGGCTCTCCATGACGTTTGCAGCACCACGGATTTGCGAACCAAGATCTGCAGTCACAGACGTGGGTTTTCCGCGGATTCTAGTGAAAGCATCGAAACCTGCAAGGAAGCAGTTGGTATCGTAACCTTCAAGAACCTCTATGTGGGCCGCACCAGATGCACGACACACGATAACCAGAATCCAAGCTTTACCAGAATTTACCCGGTAATTTCTCGTCTCGCGACGATCTGCGATGGTATTGAACGGACCAGCTATGTCAATGACCACATGTTCGAATACTGGCGATCGCACGAGTTGTTCCACCTTACGAGGAGCGATCTCTACTTGGGCGATCTTCTTCCGTAGAAAGCGACAATATGGGCACTGCGACACAACTTTGCTGACGAACCGTTTACCGTTGAGGATCCAGAACTGCTCACGTACTAGGGCAAGAGTATTATCCACACCAGAGTGCTGCGGTTGGTGACAGTTACGCACCAAGATCTCTGCAAAGGGTTCAGAGCATGGTATAATCGCAGGCGGGTTTGATATAGCAGCACCAGTACGACCTAGTGCTCTCCACACACCGTCGGCGTCCAGTATTGGGTTCAGTGACTTTAGCTTACGTTCCACATCTGACGGTAGCGACTGCTGAGCCTGTTGAATAAGAAACAAGTTTGATATTACTAACTCACGCTTGGTAGGCACAAATATATCATATTCAGCAAACCATCTCGAACGTTCTGCTTTCGTCATACTACTGATGGCAACTGGAGTAGTCTTCACTGCTCTCTTCAGTCGATCTCTGAAAAATTGTGAAGCTTTTTCCATAAATCTTATGATTCTAGAGATGCGACGTTTAATCTTCATCAGGCGGTCATTTTTGTCGACCGTTATGTTAAATGTTTTTAGGATATCAAGAATAACTGAATAATCTTCATTTGTTCCACCATCAATCTGGACACATAGTGACTTGCATCTTCCAATGGTCATCCGTGGATCTTTTATTCTTATGTCCAGATCTTCTTTCTTTGCATGAACTTCATTTGCATGTTTGATTGGCCATTCGTTGATGTCCTTCTTCATGAAGTCTGGACCTTTTTGCCATCTGGAATCCTTTCCCATTTCAGATGGGTTAAGACCGCGTGACGCATCATCGGCAACGTTGTTTCCAGAGTCCACATGGTACCAATCGCGAATATCAGTCAGAGTTTGTATTTCACTGATACGGCTGGCTGTCCACATGTTGTACTTGTAGGGCTCATGACGCAGTTGTCCCAGAACTATGGTGCTGTCAGTTAGCAACATTACCCTTTCAAAAATGAAGCTTGATTTCTTGACGATAGTGTGTTGCATTCTGGCACCCAGCAGACATCCAAGTAACTCACCACGGGGGATAGTTAACGTCGGAATTTGTGGCCAAGGTTTTGCCTTTGACATGGTAAGAACAGATGCTCGCTCGCCATTTTCCAACTTCCAGTTGTAGTACGCGACACATCCATAGGCAGTCTGAGAACTATCACAAAAAATTACTAGAGTGGGTTTGTCAACTGCAGTTTCCGGTGTAAGACACCGAACAAACCTGACTTCTTTTAGACCGTAGATCGAACGAATCACTTCTTTACACCGACTGCGGGTTGTAGGTAGGTCATCATTACCATATAGGATCGGATCGTCCCATTCCTGTTTGAGGCGGAATATTTGACCAAGTTCATGCTTCAGGCAGATGGTAACCGGAGTTGCAAGTCCCGTCGGATCATAGATGGTTGCTATGATCTGTAGATAATTTCTTCGACTGAAAGTGTCAGGGAAGGCATCATCAAAGTTTTCTAAACTGATATCTTCCTCTGATCTAATGCCTCTCCTTTTCTTTGAGAAGTTAATTCTACCTGAAATGGAAATTTCATCGTTGGCAGAGTGATATATTATACCCAGGATTCTTTCCTGCTCTGGTGTTCGTTGCACATTGTCAGGTACATCCGGGCACTTCTTTATGTGGGCATCAATATCACTTTCACTTCCACCGATCATGAAATGCTTTATGATGAAGGATGCCTCACTGAGGACAATGTTGAGTTCCTTAGCAAGTTGTAATGCCGTGGAAACATCATCAACACTTGTTGTACCATCATCAACATACAAGTTCGATTTTACGAATTCATATACCTGTGGGTACTTGTCCTTGAATTTCTCAGCTATGATGAGCATTGCTACACTGCATATACCACCTGCCGGAGTAGTTCCCCAGGAGTTTCGAAGTAATCGCAGCGTCTTGACTTCTTTTTCCTTGTCCAGTTGATTCCACAAAAGGCGGTGCAGATGAGATTCTTCAGTCTCAAGGCGAACAGTGAAGTATGCTTTACTAATGTCCATTGCAACTGGTATTTTTCTTTCTTGGAACCTCAACAGCAGGGTTGGAATTGGTGGAATCAAATTTGGTGGTGGTTCCCACAAGGAGTTGATAGCCTTGCCTTTAAATGGAACACTTGCATCAAATATGATTCTGAGTGGGGTTGAGGAACTATGCTCATTAAAGTGTGCGAAATGACAGATGTAGTAGACTTTGCCACCATCAGATTTCCACTGCGCATCCTCCTCAGCTGTAACCTCTGTCATGTAGCCGTCGTTGATCAACTTTTCAAATTCGTCTACATACCAGTTCTTTAAAGCTTCGTTTCTGGACATGGTACGTGTTAACGAATTTAGGCGTTTGAGGGCAATAGGTCGATTGTCCGACAAGGTACGGAAGCTTTCCCTCCATGGTAACCTGCAAACAAATATCTTCTGTTCAGGGTCGTAGGTGAGACAACTCTTGTATGTCTGTACTCTTCGCTCCTCTTCTGAGTTTATGCCAACCGCGTCGCACCGATGACAAACCGGACCATCCTCTACTTCACACATACGATCAAACACAGTCTCAGCACTGGTCTTTATTGAAAGAACCGAATGTCCACCACTTTCTGCAACCTGCTGCACGGAGCCATTGCTCCGGGCTTTATCTGTGGAAACTTCCCCTTTCGGCCGTTCAGCATGACTTACTGCAACTGATGACGTTGACTGCAGAAGAACAGCAGAAATCTTTCTGTTGAGAAGCTCTGACAGCATCACATTTGGTTCATGAGAATGGGCAGCAAAAAATGTCTCGTGAGAACCATGTAGAATGAACCCGAAGTTAGTCTCAGCTAAAACAAGGTTTTCTCTTGTCTTCACCGTTCGCGGAAATATGCTGGCATAATTATCTCCGATGAGCAACTCGATGTCACCATGAACAGGCTCTAAAAGTTCTGATGGATCGACATCATCTTTGAACATGTCAGCAGCTGCATGATAACTGCCTCCATCAAGTTCACCGATGTAATCGACACCTATGCAATCAACTGCAGTCACGAAGTTACCTTCTGCATCGTAGAGTGGGATGCTGTACAGATCAGCCGGTCCCCAATCTTGTGGCTGGCTCTCCCCAGCAGTCCTCATCATCAAGTTCTTGATTCTGGATACTGGTTTGATACAAGCTTCCCTTGCCACCGAGTTCAGAATCTGTGAGACAGTAGCTCCCAAATCATAAAGAACTGAAACCTTGAAAAGATTGCATTTCCTTTTCATGAAGGCTGTATGACTAGGTCTCATTGTGTTCTGGCCTAGATGATGACGGAGTTTC
This sequence comes from Palaemon carinicauda, assembly GCF_036898095.1. NCBI lineage: Eukaryota > Metazoa > Arthropoda > Malacostraca > Decapoda > Palaemonidae > Palaemon > Palaemon carinicauda. The sequence goes on from NC_090752.1 coordinate 37,839,460, forward strand.
TCACAATCAACAGGACCATAAACCATGCTTGACGCAGCTAGGCAAGCAGCATGCAATAGAGTATGATGATTGTCTGGCGTCTTGCAATTAACCTCCTGACAAACATGCTTATTTCTGCACTGATCTGAAGGGTGAGAACCAAAGCACTTTTCACACCGGTTATGTTCCTTCAAGGTTTCTTTCTTTTTTATGGACGAAAGACCTAGGAACACTCTGCATTCAGACGTTTGGTGATCAGCCATAGAATGAAAAATACACGATTGAACGGAAGATGGGGAATTTTTTGGCTTCCCTGGTTTCGATTCCTTCCAACCGTTACCCTTTTTGGGCGTTCCATTCTTGCCAGGCTTGGCACCTTTCGAACCGCTGTTATCAGTGTTTCTGTCCTTACTGCTAACCTGATAATTCTTAACGACCATCGTCGGCTCTTCTCTGAAAATGTAGCTAGAATGAGCTTCTGCTCGCAATTTAGCTGTTTCTTCTATTGAGGCTGCCGTGTCGGCCATTTCTAAGAGTAGATCGAAGGAGGCTTCAGCATCAAGGTCATCTGCCAGAATTTTTCTGTCGATTCTCCTGCGCAGTTCTACTGGAATTTTTTCCATTACGATAGAAAATGCCGACTCACCTAATGCAGACGTTCGGTTTACTGATCTCAGGTCCTCTTTAGCGACAGTAAGTTCCGTTACCAACCGACGAAGACCATCTGCATCAGACTCACTTCTGACAGGCCTAATGTCATGGACGTCCTTGAGGACTGCGTCACGGATGGTGTTTCCTCTTCCATAAATGCAATCTAATGCTGACCATGCTTCATCCAAGCTCGATTTCGACTGAACAATGAGGCCTTCTCTCGAATTTTCTCGCAATGCTTCTCTCAGTCTCAAAAGTGCCATCTCCCCAGACATCTGGCTCTGAACTAATAGCTCGAAATTTTTCTTGAATCTTTTATACGATCGAACTTCACCATCCCACGTCGGACAAGAAAGTTTCTTCAATTGGACGAATGACGAATTAGATTTGCTGACCTCATTAGCATGCTTAGGAATGTCCTCTTTCACCGATAGCTTTTCCATTTGTTCATTTATCTGCGTCCTCAGCTTGTGGAAGGTAACACTCGCATCACGCAATGTTTTCAAAGTATTGTCACAAGTCAGATTGCCTACGGACACACTTTTCAAATCACTATATGATTCACGAAGAGAGTTCAATGATAACCTTAGATCATCAACAGTGGCGTTCTCTGCATCTGCTAAGATGGTCTCGGCGTCCAAACTTTCAATAGTCCAGGTCTCAAAGGCAATGTCAAATTCCTTCTGAGTCAAAGATTTCACTTTCCTGGAAGGCATGTTTACGAGATTGAACAGTAAACAGCAGTACAAAACTCAAACGATGAATTCAAAGACCCAATTATGAGAAATGGAACACAAGAAGTATTACTTCAAAACACCAACTTTGGGTCGATAACTGATAATAGCCACTTTTCTAGACGACGAGTCATTGACGGAACCAACTACTTAGGCATTCAAACAATCAGCTTTCGCTAACTAAACTCGTTGACACTTTTGTTTGCTGTTGTTGACATTTAAGTAATTTATGAACGAGTTGACCTTGAGGACAATTTACATACCACAAGGCACAAATTGGAGTGAACTTACTTTAAAGTTTCCTCGATTCCGCAGAGAACTTGGAAATGAAATGTAGCGCAACTGCAGGGGCTTGCACCTGCCCAATCAGAATAAGACCATTGACACCTCAACCAACCATACGAACGAGGCATGTAACGTCACGACGTTGAAGTCGTTACAGACATTTCATTCTGCAAATGAAATAATTACAATAACATTTTCATCCCACTTTTACAAAGAAAGTGTCAACAGACCGAAATTAATATTAAATTACACTTATATTACGACTTACAAAAAACAATAATAAGTATATTACAACAAAACCAATCAAAACAGAAATAACAAATTTGAATTTGAATTGACCAGTTAATTACAAATGGAATGAATTAATTTATACAGTTACTAACTCCAAGTTATTTAGTTGGAGGGCGCAGTCTTATTCTATATTATTAATAGCGATCTCGAAAAGAGAACCGCCCAGCTCCAGTCTTCAAGATCAAGTGTAAAACAATAATTCTTTACCCAGATTTTCACTTGTTAAAGAATTCGTCCAGTACCTAGTTCGGCAACTAAACGACCCCAAATTTTATAATTGGCTAGTTCAATAATGGAAGTAGCGGACGCGATTCGTGTCTGTTTACAGCCTCTGCCCGGCCCTTCCTGGTCCTAGACTCCAAGCTTTGGAGAAGAGTATAGGTTTGGACGCTAATCATATGAATATATGGTTAATCTATAAGGCATTGTCCTTCAAAGGCGTTGTCACTGTCCCTTGCTTCTGCCAGTCATGAAATTCATCATCGTCATTATCATCATCATCTCCTTCTACGCCTATTGACGTAAAGGGCCTCGGTTAGATTTCGCCAGTCGTCTCTATCTTGAGCATTCAAATTAATACTTCTCCATTCATCATCTCCTACTTCACGCTTCATAGTCCTCAGCCATGTAGGCCTGGGTCTTCCAACTCTTCTAGTGCCTTGTGGAGCTTAGTTAAACGTTTGGTGAACTAATCTCTCTTGGGGAGTGCGAAGAGCATGCCCAAACCATCTACATCTACCCCTCATCATAATCTCATCCACATATGACACTCGAGTTAAAGTTTCATTTCTAACCCTTTACTGCCAATTAACTCCTAATAATCCTCTGAGAGCTTTCTTATCAAATTTACAAAATCTGTTGGATGTTGTTTCATTGCCGTCCCCCGACTCATGTTCATACAGTAACACCGATCTCACCAAACTGATGCCCGGTCTATAGCCTGATTTTTATATGTAACTTCAGGCGATTGGATTCTCAGATTTTAATTAACCAGCCATTGTCTGATTTGCTTTTCTCAATCTTTCACTAAACTCCATTTCTAAATATTCTGTATAGGAGATCATAGTTCGTAAATATTTAAGTGATTTTGCAAGTCATGAGTAATCTTTAAACCTTTATTAATATTGAAGGTTCATTCCTTGGCTCCCTAAGTATACAGTAAATACCCAGATTTCTTGTCTAAAGATCACATGCGTAGATTATCCTACCACAATTTTGTGGTCTCTGTTTACATACGAATTTTGAGGTATTTTTCCCCACTTTTCTTGCGCATAGCATTCTTCTAGAACTTAATGCTCGGGGTAAGTTTAATTTAAACATTTCGTTTGTATCATTCTTTTTGAAAAATAATGTAGAAACTTTTCTTACAAAAATCTCTAAGGATAGTTTTACTACTTTCGTCGATTTTTTAACTGAAATATCACATTATTTGAAACACCATGATATGGGAATACTTCCTAATTTGCGAAAGGACTTTCAAATTAATCTGCTTACTCTGAAAAAAGTAGACTAAACAGTATGCTTATGGAAAATATTCAATTCACTACCTTGGAAAGAGCTTCATGTAGGAGTCTAAGGCCTTTGAGTTAAAACTAGAAAAGGAAATGTTTGCGTATTGTTACTGTAAATAGAACAAAACAAGAGTGTCTGGTTGCCATGGTAACTATAACTTAGCACCTGGCAACCGAAAGTAAATAGATTTGAGAGTGGTGGACTTCATTTTCTTATTCGTAAAATTTCTTAATAAGGTTATTCAAGTTAGATTAAGGTCAACTTTTATTCGCCGTTAGGTTCCGCAATGGTAAACACCTTATTTTAGTTTCTACTCCAAATATTTAATTTCTACTCCATATATATGTATGTATATATATATATATATATATATATATATATATGTATATATATACACTGTATATATATATATATATTTTTTTTTACAGTATATATATATATATATATATATATATATATTTACAGTATATATATATATATATATATATATATATATATATATATATATATATATATATATATATATATAAAATGTGTGTGAGAACTATCCACTTCCAGAAAGAGAAATCTCTCCCCTTTGGTAAGAGCCTTTTCTTGTTGTGGCAAACATTAACCTCGCTTTCCTAGCCTCCCAAAGTATAAGGCTCCACTCGTGAAGCCACTGAAAATATTCGGTATAAAATAATTTTGGTAAGATCGCTTGACTTTGGAAACACACAAGAAGGCGGGAGCTTC
>NC_090752.1:37848646-37855751 GCF_036898095.1 Palaemon carinicauda
GTAAACTGCAACTGAATAAGAACGTTTTATGAAAGATCGAACATTTTATGAAAGATCGACGTTTTATGAAAGAGCAAACGTTTTCTGAAAGATCGAACGTTTTATGATAGATCCATCGAGAACTTGATAAATGGCATTCTTTTTGAGGAAGGCACCAGTCCGAAATCATCAACGTCGCCTCTCCCCTTTGCCCTTAATTGATTTAAATCTACTTCAAAGAGCATAAGATAAAAAGTCTCTTTAATTGATTTTTTTTCGTGTTTGCAATTATTGAAGGAGTGACTGACAGGCAGGAGAAAGGGAATTCAAAAAGAGAGGAAGAAATAAAAGTGCGATGGCCAGTTATAAATAAAAATGCGTGTTTTGAAAATGCTGACAGCATGGGAACTGTGAAGGTGACATGATGGTAATTGATGGCGTGATGGAGAATTTTCAATTGCAAGGGGGTGGTTCAGAAGGCAGAAGATAGTGAACAAGTGATGGGGATTTAAAAGGAATATGACGGTGATGGATTCTTTTCAGTTAAAGATATGGGGTTAGAAAACGGTGGCTGTGATTAATTGACGGTGTGATAGATAGGTTTTGTACCAACCGTGTGTCACACGATCGTACATAGTTCATTATGTGTATATATTATGCTTGTATCTTCGCTCTTCCCTCGCACTAAAAAGAACCAGAATAAACATGTCTGCTTTTCTCACCTGTAACGGTGTCTTGTTATTTTGAGCTTTTGTATATAAAGGAGAGTGTTCTATAATAAACTCACTCAGTTGCCATTATACTGTCTTTGAGTGACAACCTTCTCTCGGCCCGTCACAGTTTAAATGTGGAATGAATGTTGGATTGCGTTGTGGTAGTTAATCTGATCGAGTAGAATTTTCAACGTGGATAGGAACGTAGATGGGTGTCAGTTACATTATGGAGTGGGAGCGATGTATATATTTTTCTATAGGTAATACGGTTCACAATAGTTTACTATACTATAGGTACACAATCTCTCTCTCTCTCTCTCTCTCTCTCTCTCTCTCTCTCTCTCTCTCTCTCTCTCTCTCTCTCTCTCTCATAATTAATGGCTTTGTTTACAACCATTTGGGAGCCTCTTTTTTGTGATGTTCATCACTATATAGATACAAATGAAAAGAAAAACGAAAAGGAAATTATTGTCAGACAAACGGTTGGTCGAATGATTATTATTTGCTGTTGTTTGGTTCCTGTTTCAGAGAAATATAGGTTTTATTTTGTGCCATCTGTAAATAAGTACCGCAAGTTTCGTTAATTTATTTATTTATTTTTTATTTTCTTTTATATTTTTTTATTCTTTTTCTCAATAAATTTTCCATCGCTGTTTACATACACATTTAAATGAGATCGGCCAAAACGAAGCTTCCATAGAATATTTAGTCTGTGTTAAAAATCTGAAAACGCCATCTATTTATGTATAGTTGAATTACTCCAGTTTTCCTGTCAGTATCGCGATGAAAACAAAACATTGTTCGTGTGTAAAAATTATTCTCGAAATATTAAGCATTCTTTTAATTAGCGAGCGAATTACTTTACGTTTGCAAAGTGATTAAGTAGATATTAAGAATTCTAATATGTTGTTTTGTTAGAAATGGTGCTCTTAATGATTTAATAAAGTATATACAAATATTTGGATACTGAAATGAATGAGAGAGAGAGAGAGAGAGAGAGAGAGAGAGAGAGAGAGAGAGAGAGAGAGAGAGAGAGAGAGAGAGAGAGAGAGGGGGGAATCTAGCGTTCTGTAATATCCATGGTTCATTAATGTCTTAAGAAAGACGAGGTTATTTACGTTAATTATGGCTTACGCAACTTTGATTTATTTACAAATGCGTTTGGGAATTATAACTACAATGGTCACTGTCATTGAAAAATGAAAGATATTGAATGTATAATTCTATAGACACCGGAAATAGAAGTAGAGTGATGTCATCCGCAACTGTGACAACTACACAGAAGAACATTAAATTTGTTTGATTCCCTTCGCAGTTCAAAGAGCGAGTTTTGTGTATTTGTGTAGCGTATGGCTGATGGAAACGGAGTTGACTTGTTAAAACGGATGGGTTTTGTTTGTTTTTAATATGGAGACAAACAAGTGACAGTATTGGAATGAATGTTTTTGTTGGATGTAGCTTCACGAGTTCTCTTTGAATATTCCGTACCGTTGCCTCAATATGTACATGCATTTATATTTCTTTTATTTTGGCGTAGTTATCTGTAAAACAGAAATCGCTCTGTTGTTTAAAGGCTGCTTATTACAGCCCGTTATTAGGTTGTTGGTGGGATAACGAATCAGAGAGGAAATCTAAAAAAAATCCGAGAGGAAATCTTGTAGAATGTGAAATCTTCGGTAAAGAAACAATAATAACGACCGAGGGATAAGATCAGAGCTTGGCTGTAAAGTGGGATTTACACGATCGAACGGTTTGTCTAACGCGGTTCTCGAACCTGCTTGTCAAACGGTTCGAAGAGGTGGTGTCAGCCACAAATGCATAATGGTTGTGGACAATGAAGCCCCGCCCACAAAAGTCAGGCGAGAACAGACTTTCTTCGAACCGTTCGACAAACGTGTTCGACAACCAAATACCCCGTTCACACTTCAAACACTCGTCTGTCGAACCACGTTTGACGAACCGTTCGACCGTGTGAACCCGGCATAAGGGGGGAAAGAAACTCTCACTTTACAAGAGTAATCCGAAGGTTGCTGATTTCCATCGAAAAAGAACTGAACATATCTTCTACGGCTTTTGTTATTCCCCCTCCCCTTCGCGGACAAGATTCTTGCGTCTGTCAGGAATTTCTCTCCTTTCCTTTTCTTTTTTATTTGCTGTCAGTGGTGGGCGACTCCTCTATCTTGTTATTTCAAAGCCTTGGGTGCACCGACGTATTCAGTGGGGGCCTCTCGAAGCTTTATCCTTGGATGCCAGATAATACTCTTGTTCCGTGTGACATTATTGGTTTTGAAGCCTTTGTAGAAAAAAAAATATCTTATTTCTCTCCCCCTTTAATCTACATTTATTTGTTTTAGTAATTGTTATCTCATTGTTTTTAGTTTCTGTTTTAACTTTGTGGTAAATTCTTTAATAATAATAATAATAATAATAATAATAATAATAATAATAATAATAATAATAAAAGTATCTGAATTGGGTTTTGTAATAAAGAGCACATCCTCTTCTGACTGTCTTGTTTCAGGTTAAGACAAAAATTGTGTATCTTATCCATTTTTTTTATATCATGAATAAATTAGGTGAAGTAACAAATCTTCAATTCTCTAAATTCTCAATGTTAAATTTTACTTAACCACAACAATTTGTAGTACGCTTTTGGCTGTCCAGTGAGGAAAATGTAGTGATTGTGAGCTTGGGTTATAGGCATCTGAACTGAGCATTAGATGACTTTTTTCAAAGGAAACCCTGTCAATCAAGATAACATGTTGCAAAATTTTCACCGTAACAGTTATACGAAATGTATTAATTTTGTGGAGCTCTGTTCGGTTTACTTGCCCCATGTTAAGCTGGTCTTCTAGGGTCGAAGGTTAACAAGAATGGTTTTCAGATTTGCAGTGATTAACGTAGAGGATTTGTGGAAAATATTTCGTCTGTTAGTTCAGGTAATCAACTTTTAGAATGATCTCAAAATTATTCAGATCTTACCGCTCTTAAGGGATCTTTTCTTTTAGGATCGTCTATCAGGTAATAAATATGTCACATCTAGGATCGTCACGAAGTGAAGGAAAGTATTTCTAGGATTGTTCCTCAATGAGTGTAATACTTACTTCTAGGATTATTCCCCAGTACGAGAAATTCTCTCTCTCTCTCTCTCTCTCTCTCTCTCTGATCGTGCCTCAGCTAAGGAACCTATTATATACCTTCCTAAAAGGAAAGGATTCTCTGTTGAGGCTCGTTCCTCATTCGTAGGAATATCTCTGTTCAGGATTACGAACAGTCTTCCCATAGCTTCCAAATATGAACTGACTCGCCCCATACCTTGGGTGCAAGAATATCATATTAAGGATTTAATACCTGTCTCGCATGGATGTAGCTTGCGTTGTCAGGTATCTTGTTACCAAGGTTTCTGGGGACGTCTCATACGCCACCTCCCCCTCCCCCTCCCCCTCCCCCCAATCTATTCATCTGTGAGGGAGGGAAAGGAACAGGAGTTGAGTTATGTAGTTGTTTTAGTTTATGCATCAAATGCTGGCAGCTGCAATTTTTGTTTTTATTTTGTTATTCATATATTATTTACTGACCCTATTATGGATAACTTTTTCTATTATTATTATTATTACTACTACTACTACTACTACTACTACTACTACTACTACTACTACTACTACTACTACTAATAGTATGGTTTTTCGATAATTTTATAGCAGCACATCTTGTCTTTCATGTCAAGATCCCAAAGTGGGGTTGAATTTTGTTATTATTATTATTATTGTTATTATTATTATTATTATTATTATTATTATCATCATCATCATTTTTATTATTATAATGATCTCGTGCTTCCAGTTCCCTTTATAGGAGCTCTTGATTAGTTGTATGCTGATTTATTTTTAAAAACTGTCGAGGGTAACCTGTATGGTTTACGGCATTGGAATTCACATTACTGGTTCAAATAATTGATTCTTTGATAATCCGTATTCATCAAAGGCCAGTATTTTTTTTTTTTTTTTTTTTGTTAAAGCCTATGCAGGTGCAATACATGAAAAGTTTACTTGTGTATTGTGTCAACAATATAAAAAGAAATAAAATTCTAGCTTGGATTTAAAATTTTCTTCTGAGAGATAAGGCTTTGTTTTTTATATAGGTCTCTCTCTCTCTCTCTCCTCTCTCTCTCTCTCTCTCTCTCTCTCTCTCTCTCTCTCTCTCTCTCCTCTCTCTCTCTCTCTCTCCGTATTTTTATGTGTATTGTAACGTTTTGTGTACATACGAAAATTATTATTATTATTATTATTATTATTATTATTATTATTATTATTATTATTATTATTATTATTATTATTGCTGTTGTTTTTGCTTTTGTTAGTTTTTCAACAGTAATCGGTTCCCCTAAGAAGTAGTTCCCAAAAAGTATATCCAGAAAGTTAAATTACTTTATCAATATTTCCCATGGCTTCCCTCGTAAAATTAGTTAAAAAGTGAAAGGTGAAAATTATGAGAAAGTTATTGTTTAAATAAGTTGAATTGATTAAATGGTCGATAGAGGTCATACGGTGAAATTCTGAAGGAAGAAAGCGGGTTTGCTGGTATCCAACTATCTGTACATGTCACATTTAGCCGCATACGAGCTAATATAGTCAGTGCTATCCCACGGATGCTCTTTGTCTCGAATGCTGTCAGGAATATGAAGGGGAACATGGTTGACACCTCGTTTGGTATATAAGTCCAGAGGCCCATGCCAGCCTCTTTCCTCCTTTAGTACTTTATCGTACTTCGGGTAATGGCCGGTTTTGATTATTACCATCAATCATTAACGAGGAGCCCAACTTTATTTGATATATATATATATATATATATATATATATATATATATATATATATATATATATTTATATATATATATGTGTGTGTATATAAAACATGTATATATATATATATATATATATATATATATATATATATATATATATATATATATATATATATATTATCGTAGCGTGCGGCACAATTATACCTGAAAGGCATTTGAAATATATAGTGACGAAAATATTTGAGCAAGTTAGAGATACAAAAAGCATTATTGAAATGAAAGAATGGAAGTGAAATTGTCATTGCGTGACTTGAAAAATCGCCTGGAATGTGCAGCCCTTTAATCAATAGGTAAGATTCGACAACTGAAGCCCCCCGTCCACGCCAGTGATAACATTGCACACTTGCATTCTTTGTAAGAATAATTTCATCAGAAATTTTTTTTTTCTCATATAATGAAATGTTTTATTGAAAGGTTTTGCGGATAACTGTAATTAATTGGGAGTTTATATTTTCATTACAGAACTTTCATACAAAGATTTTGACACTACACGAATTAGTTTATTAGGTGCAATATAAATGATATATTTTACTGCCGTGTAATATGAAAGACTTAGTATTTTGGTGTTCAATGTATGCAGTAGAGCGAAAAAAATTTGTGCAAATATTTTATGGTTTTTAATGTAACCAACTCGTATATATTTCTAAATATATTTTTATAACATTCCTATTTTTTCAGCTTGTTTCAAACAAATGTTCTTTAAAACAATGTGATATATTGAGTGCTAAGGTCCATAGCAGTGACTTGATTAATCCCATTAATCTCTGTGCAACCTGTAAAGCTGCATTATCCTGCGTATCTGGAATTGGGTTATATATGGGAGGTCTCATGTTTGTGAGCCTGAAGACGAGTTAGCATAATTTTGCCTGCACATTATGAACACTTACACTAGATTGAATCCAAGGCTTGTTAAAGCAAAGATTATCTATACTTTTGGTTTATTAAGATAAAACTTGTGTGAAACTAGATTTTTGTAAAAAAAAAGTAATAAGAAATTACATTTTCGAAAAGTTGTTCAAAAGCCATTGGTCACGAAATGCATTGATTGAATATTAAAAAAAGGTTATGTCATAAATGAAATGATCAAAGTGAACCGATTTAAGTAAATTACCAGACACGAAAATAATTACGGAAAAGGATAAAAAAAGTAAAGGAAAATCCATTTAGAGTGGCACCTTGCTGCTTGCGTGTACCGACCCCTGTCTTCATGGGAGACTGACACGCAGAACTTCCCTGCATGATAACAAGTCACAAACTCCCTCTCTGTTATTACAGTTTTAACAGGTGATGGATTTGATGGATCGGTGTTTATTGCCATTCATGTATGTTATTAATCCCCATCTGCCTCCGACGGGTATTTGTCCGCAAAAGGGCAAACGTATATTTTGGTTTGAGTTTCTCTTCGTAGACTCGATAGCTCTTCGGATAATTGGTTTTAATCTCTCCTTCCGTTAATTTTGCTGGCGGTAAATTGTTTTGTGTTGGTTTTCTCAAGTTTGATATAATTAGCAACATTTCATGCAGCTCAAAGGTTTTGCATAGAAGCTGT
>NC_090752.1:37856251-37868751 GCF_036898095.1 Palaemon carinicauda
GTGATCCTTGAGATCTGCGGACATCTCTTCCTTCCAGAAGTTTTGTAACACGATCGCTTGGAAAAGAGAAATGTGCCGAGGCTTATTTCTTAGAAGGGTCAGTCTGTTTTATTGCTGATAAAGCAATCCCTATCCTTGAACTCTCTCTCTCTCTCTCTCTCTCTCTCTCTCTCTCTCCATACATACATAATATGTGAATTATGTGAATATATATATATATATATATATGTGTGTGTGTGTATAGACGATAGATTGACGAGCTAAGAAAATTTGCAGGCATATTGTGGCATAGAAAGACCATGAACAGACACGAGTGGAAGGACGTGTCAGAGGCCTTTGTTCGGCATTGGACTATCTAAAGCTGATGATGATGATATATGCATCTATATTCATCATCATCAACCACCGTAACTAATCCAATTCTCTTCCTTACCCTGTTTCTTTTGCAGTTTCTAGGGATCCATTCTGTTATTCTTAATGTCCGTCTGTTATCTGTCGTTCTTATTATATGTCCTGCCTATGTCAATTTCTTTTTCCTACATGTCGTTAGAATATCCTCTATTTTCGCTTGCTTTCGTATCCATGTTGGTCTTTTTCTGTCCCTTAGTGTTATTTCCGTCATTAATCTTTCCATAGCTCTATGAGTTGTAACTAACTTATGTTCTGAAGCTTTAGTAAGGCTCCAACGAACGAAAGTCTCTGATGCGTAAGTTGATACTGTTAGGACCATCTGATTAAATACTTTTCTCTTTAGAGAAAGTGACATTTTACATTTCATAATCTCATTTTGTTTACCAACAGCTCTCCATCTCACGCTTATCCTTCCTTTAATTTCAGTCTTATTTTTTTTTAATTGCGTAATTTAGTAAAATTCTTATCTGCATTTTGTGCTATTTGGAGTTTTAAAAAATGTATTTTTATGTGTGTGAGAGAGAGAGAGAGAGAGAGAGAGAGAGAGAGAGAGAGATACATTAAGCCGACGGCGAAGAGTATAGGCCTATCGTTTATGAGCAAACCGTGAAAGTGCGTGCGACAATATTCTATGCCAAATAATAGGTTTCTCCCCATTGCTCTCTTCCCTGGCCATTGCGCTATCCATTGATGTCTTTCGTATGCCACAGACTTCTTAGGCTTAGGCCTACGGCTTTTTAGATGTTTATATAGTTTTCATTGTATTTGCGTTGGAAATGGACGGAGGCTTTAATGAGAAAAGCTCTTGCCCCGAGCCATAATCTCTTTCCGTATTCGCCGTTCGATATTGCTGTTCTGCGTAAGGATGATGTATGAATGGACGTTGCTTTTATCGATTCCGTCATCAAAGAAGTTTCTGGCAACTACGTACTCTTATGATATTGATTTACGGTTGCTAATGATCTGACATTGTCCAGGCGTGTACGGCGAGAGGATTTGCCAATTGAATTGGTGCACCTGAATGAAACAGTTGTAGATGGGTCTCTCTCTCTCTCTCTCTCTCTCTCTCTCTCTCAAGGGGCTGAGATGCAAGTTTTTTTTTGCAAAAAAAAGAATAAAAGATATTGAACTTAGTTTATTTCAGTAACCTGAAATTGATATTTATGAAATGCTCTTGTTGACTATGGAAAAGAATGCATTATTTTGATGTAGGTGACATGGAGGAACACTTACGGTTTGTCTCTCCTGAATCAAGTTTTCAATTTCATATTTCAGGTGAATGGTTAGTTTTTAAAGAAATAGTGTTAAAAGTGCTCAAGTAATCACAATTTGCCTGTCATTAGCTCGCTATTTGAAATGTAAAACTTCACGTGTAACTTTCAAGTATGCCATCATTATCTCCATGATTACTTCCACCGTCGTGCAATAAAGATCATTCGTGAAATTCTGCCATTTGTGTCTTTCTTATGTTTTCCCTTCTACAACCCTCAATTAGTAGTTAAGAAAATTGTTATCTGCACTGTTTGATTTTAAAATTATTATTGTTCCTCTATTTGAGAACGCTGTCCGTACTATTTACGTTGTTATATGACTGGAGCGCCAATGAAACCTATAGAACAACCTAGAACTATTTCTCTCTGGAATTATGTTCCATAGCAAAGTCAGCTAAAAAGTTTGAACTTGTCAGAAGGCCGGGAAATATCCCGTAATTATTAGAACAACTCTCTCGGGACTTTAGCATTGTTATATTGTTTGGTTCTGGACTACTTTTCCCGATTTTGTCGTCTTTCAGATCCCATTAATTAAGGCTCATTTGCCGGTTATACCAGATTCCTTAATCTCACTACACTTCAAAGGCAATCAACAAAGCTCGTTTCGTTATTTATCTTTTATATGTTTCTTTTTTATTTATTTCCCTCCAAAATCGATTGATTTTATATGACCCTTTGTACATGAGGGTCTGTTATTAGGCTATTGTTATTATAATCAGCCTCATTGTCGTTTTTATCATACTAGTATATATTAAATATCACAGGAGGTTAGGCTCAAGGTAATTAGAAGAAAGACAGAGATGATGAGAAAGGAATTTGCAATAGGAGATGAAATATCATTGGAAGGAGAAACGATTAATGAGGTGAATCATTTAAAATTTTGACTTGAAGTATAATGAAAGATTGAAAATAAAAACAATTCATACAATGGCTAGGTTAAGTAAAATTTGGAAATCAAATCCCCTGACATTACATAAAAAATCAGGTTATGTATCAGTTTAGTGAGATTGGTGTTATAATATGGACATGAGTCGTGGTATGGCAATGAAACAATATCCAACAGATTTTTTAGACTTGAGAGCAAAGCCCTCAAAAGAAAATTGGGAGTTAAATGGCAGGACAGGATTAGAAATAAAACTATATGTAGCTGTAATAATTATAGTAGTAGTAAGTATATTACAAATTCAAAAGTGAAAAATTAAAATCTTCAAGTTGATATAAAATCTACAAATGATTTGCTTGTATTATGTAGCCTATTACAAAAGTCCAGATTAAAAAACATAAACAAAGCCGGGAACTACTGTGACCTCATAGCGTTTTAATGTTTTATATTGACATTTGTGAATTTTGTAATAATGAAAATTATGATAGTAATTAAAAGAGGATAATTATAATAATTTAAAAAAGCAGAGGAAAGGAGTCTTTATTATTATTTCCAATATTAGTGTTAGTGTTATGCACAATTGATACGTATGTTCACATGGTGCGATGTAATTGTTTGATCCATTGTATTGCCTTTGTTCCATGTTAAGTTAAAACGATGTGGTATTCCAGTAAGTTACTAGGCTATGTTGACAAACGAATTTGCTTATGCTGAAAATGAAATGAGGAGGGTATTGATATGTTGTTCTATTTTCTTTGGTTGCAGAAAAAAAATCACTGAACGAGAGAGAGAGAGAGAGAGAGAGAGAGAGAGAGATTTCTATTCTGTGTTGTTCTAGTAACCTAGTTGGTATTAATATCTTTGACGTATCAGAAAATCCGTGTGTTTACCTAATTAAACTTTAATTTATTGTTTTTATGCCTTACTTGGTTACCCTTTGAAATATTTGGAGGAAAATTACATCTTGAGAATACTTGAAGCACCTATTAAATTTCAATTTAGAAAACTAGGACTCATGTGATATGACTTTGCATTTGATTTTTTATGAATAGGATAATGATTGTTACGTAACATGATTTTTAATCAGTGAGTCACAATAGTATAATCTTTAATGTTTTTTATTTGAATTGTGACGAAACATGATTTTTAATCTGAGTCATAATATATCAGTAGTATAATCTTTAATGTTTTTTATTTGAAAAACATAATTTAACAGAATTTTTAAACATATTTCCAATATCAGAAGACTTGAGTTTTCACAATTTTTTTTTTTAATTAAAAAATTCTCTCCTTTGTTTATTTTCTACTATTCAGTAGACATATCGTGCAATTAACTATTCTTATATCTCTTATATGTGAAGGAAAAAGAAGGTAATTCGATCCTTTTGAACGAGGAGAAACAGACGCTGAGGAAAATTGTGTTGTTATTATTTTGCATTTAATAAAACTAGCTTACTTGATTTTAAGAAACTCTTTACGTGCTATATTTTGATACGTTATTACAATGAATAATTTATAGACCTGTCGCGTTTCAAAAATTAGCTTTTGAAAATTTAATAACCATCCGCTTATATTAGGGAGATGCTTTGTGCTCGATTGAAAGAGACATTGAAAAGGAAGGAGAATAGTGTCCAGGAAGCGTGACATTGCGTGCTAAATAGTATAGAGTTGAATTTCACTGCTGAGGAACAAATTTTTAGGTGTATGTTAAGGAAGTTTTCTGCACAGGGGCTTCATTCAAGATTTAGCATTTATTATGAAAGTAGCAATGACCTTTGTGTTTTTTCTATAAGCTTCTTTCATATTTAGGATGAGGTATACACACGTATATATATAAATATATATATGTATATATATATATATATATATATTTGTGTATATATATATATATGTGTGTGTGTGTGTGTATATATATATATATGTGTGTGTGTATATATATATATATATATGTGTGTATATATATATATATGTGTGTGTGTATATATATATATATACAGTATATATATATATATATATTTATATATATATATATATATATTTGTGTGTACATGCATGTATACAGTATATGCATACACACATATATATGTATAAGTGTTTTTGTGTGTAAGTCAATAATGTTTAACTATATATTGTTATTCGAAACTTATTTCATAAAACCTCAAGGACATTGAGAGATAATGAGTTACGCACGACCTGTCAACTCAATTTAAATGCCATTTTCGAAATTCAGTAGAACCATTTGCTATGAAAACCATTCTTAAAATTTAAAGTTCTATGAAGAGTATTTTGTAATAAAGTGAAAATTATCTACACAGATTCGGTTTTCCACTAACTGGAAGAAAATATTTATTAATGACTGAGATGTTTACTTAATGATGAAAATAAGTCAAGTACAAAATAAATGCAAAGAAGTACAAAAGAAGTAATAGAAAACAGGGAAAGTAAGTATTTCTTCAAGCAATAAATTCGATAAGAATAGTTCATAAGAGAAAAACCATCCCTTTTAGGGGGAAATAAACGGCGCGTATTACCTGCAGCAGGTAGAAAATCATCTTGATAACCATTACGTTACGTTTGTATACGGAACGCAGTGTTTGCGTATTGATTTTATAATCGTTGCTGTTGTTTACCACGTAATTGGTTTGCCTGCGGCGGACAGCACCCTTTGGCCATTTCCACGGCCCGGCCTCTGGGAAAGTCAGCAAAGCAAAAGGGCATTAGGGTTAACGCTCCTATCCTTTAATACCTGCAAAGCTCTTTGCATCACACGGAATAATACTCGTTTTGTGGAGTGGCGACAGACCAGAATCTTTGAAACTTAATACTTGACATAGGAGTCCCTGTCACGGCCGACTTTTAACTTAATTAAGACTAAGTGAGAGAATAGTGGAAGGAGAAGGTTGAATCATTCATTCTTATTTTTTTTGTACCTGTAGATAGAGAAATATATATATATATATATATATATATATATCATATTTTTAAGCTTTTGACATTTTGAGAGAGAGAGAGAGAGAGAGAGAGAGAGAGAGAGAATGGTATTTAAGGGCATCATGGAAAAACACCGAATAAAAGAGAGAAACACTAGAAAAATAAAAGAGAGAGAGAGAGAGAGAGAGCAGGTTAATAATGGTATATATTATACAGAGATTAGGTTAGATAGAACGTTTTCTGTTTCATATATGATAGAGAACTAGCTTAGAATCATCATCATCATTTCTCCATTAACACGTGGGGAAAGTGAAGGACGAACTATTCTCATTATGAAAAGGAAATGCAACGCTTCATAGCGTTTGCATTAAATTGGCCGTATTACGACACTCGAGAAGTTTTAAAGTCTCACCTCCTTTCACGGTTGGCCGGGATGAAAGAGCAGCTGAGACTTTTTCTTTTCAATTCGGTGCTCATTAATAGGGGTACATTTTCAAACGGAAATACATTGCGATCAATACGGACGAGATATTCGTACCTATAGGGCTGGAGAAAGGATTGATCAGCATTGTGCGTGTATGGCTAGCGAGGGATTTCTGTAGAAAGTTGAGGTCATCTTTTCATGTTTATTATGTAGATAATAATAATGATAATAATAATAATAATAATAATAATAATAATAATAATAATAATAATAATAATAATAATAATATGTACGTACACGTGCGAGGGCAAACGTTTTTATATGTTTACATGTGTATATACACACACACACACACACATATATATATATATATATATGTGTGTATATATATACACACACATATATATATATATATATATATTTATATATATGTATATACATGTATGTATGTATATGTATATATATGTATGTATATATATATATATATATATGTGTGTGTGTGTGTATACACATGTAAACACATAAAAACGTTTGCCCTCGCACGTGTACGTAAACATTATTATTATTATTATTATTATTATTATTATTATTATTATTATTAGCAAAGCTACAACCCTAGTTGAAAAAGCGGGGTGTTATAAGCCCAAGGGCTCCAACAATGGAAAAATAGCCCAGTAAGGAAAAGGAATAAGGAAATATATAAACTACAAGAGTAGTAAGGAACAATTAAAGAAATATTTTAATAACAGTAGCAGCATTAAAACAAATCTTTCATACATAAGCTATAACAAAGACTTATGTCAGCCTGTTCAACATAAAAATTTTTGCTGCAAGTTCGAACTTTTGAAGTTCCATCGATTAAAGTACCCGATTAAGTAGATCATTCCACAACTTGGTCACAAATTGAATCAAACTTCTAGAATACTATGTATTATTAAGCTTTATAATGGAGAATTCTGGAATATAGAATTAACTGCATGGCTAGTATAACAAAAGGATGGTACTGTCCGGGAAGATCTGAATACAAACGATGGTCAGAATTATGAAAAATCTTATGCAACATGCATAGCGAACTAATTGAACAAAGATGTCAGATATTATGATCTAGATCAGGAATAAGAAATTTAATAGACCGTAAGTTACTGTCCAACAAATTAAGATGAGAATCGGCAGTTGAAGACCAAACAGGATAATACTCGAAACAAGATAAAATGAAAGAATTAAAACACTTCTTCATAGATTTATCACTGAAAATCTTATAAGACTTTCTCAATAAGACAATTTTTGTGCATTTGGAAAAGAGACAGACCTAATGTGTTTCTCAAAAAAAAAAAAAAAATATCTGTCAAGAATCACACCTAATATTCAAAGTCTCATACAGAGTTAAAGAAACATTATCAATGCTGAGATCCGGATGTTGAGGCGCCACTGTCCGCGACCTACTTACTATCATACCTCGAGTTTTGTTAGGATTCAACTTCATGCCTCATAATTTACACCAACCATTAATTTTAGCTAAATCTCTATTTAGGGATTCAGCAACCCCAGGTCTACATTCAGGACATGGAATTTATGCAGAGAGTAGCATCATCTGCTTATGCAACCAGCGTGTTTTCTAAGCCTAACCACTCGTCATATGTATGAAAAGTAATGGGGCAAGAACACTGCCCTGAGGAACATCAGATATTACATTCCTATATTCACTATGGTGCCTATCAACAACAACTCTTTGCCATCTATTACTGGAAAATTCATTA
Organism: Palaemon carinicauda; assembly: GCF_036898095.1. Lineage (NCBI taxonomy): Eukaryota > Metazoa > Arthropoda > Malacostraca > Decapoda > Palaemonidae > Palaemon > Palaemon carinicauda. The sequence goes on from NC_090752.1 coordinate 37,863,929, forward strand.
ATGGTGCTAAGAAAAGACCCACCCACTCCCAACCGTTTGAGTTTGAAAACAAGGGCTTCATGGTTAACACGGTCAAAGGCAGCATTAGTCTAAAATCAAGACCAATCATACGAACTTCCTGACCACAATCAAGAGATTTCTGTACAATATTAGAGGTTGTAAGAAGAGCATTGCATGTTCCAAGGCCTTTACGAAAGCCAAATTGCTAACTAGGGAACAGATGATTACCTTCAGCAAACCTATTTAGACGTTTTGCAGAAAGACGTTCAGAAGCTTTAGGTAATATGGGAGTTATGGAAATTGGGCGGTAATCAGCTGGACAAACGCATTTACATAAGAGAGTAATATTACCAATGTGTGTGTACTGTATATTTGTGCATATGTGTATATTCCACCATATTTGTGTAGATTAAAATGACTTATCAGGTCCAAAAAGCTCTTTAGATTCACTATGTAACATATATTGGGAAATTCAAGTCGTGAACATACGATAAATTACTCGTAACTCAAGAAAAAAAAAGGATGTATACGGGTATTAGATATATCTCAGAAAGAGATGTGAAAATCGTGAGCTTCTCGTAAGTATCACTATTACTCCGATGTTATCAAGGTACTCCCCAGAGTAAGGTCCCGAATTATTAAAATAATTATTAGGAGGTCTAAAAATTGACCCCTCCCGTGGAGGAGCATAGTCAACCATAATGTGTTCTAGAAGAATAACATTATTTCAAAAGTAATATTGAAAATTCATTCCAAATTACTAGTACTAGCTATCTTCCTCCCAGCCTCTTCTATTCCTTAAAGTGATACTTACCTACATACATACATACATACATACATACATACATACAAGTAATCATTCAGTTAAAGTTCCGATAGATTTTTTTTTTTTTACTTACTGAGTATGACAATTCTCATAATTTGTAAGAAAACATTGTTTTAAGTGTTTAAAAAAAGTAGCCAGGCTGCGCCAATACTGCAAAAAGAGAATCGAACGTTGTCAATTTTGTTAAAAAATGTCTACTTTTACTCCTCGACGTAACGTACGATATGGCATCGGCCCACATGCCCTAATATGGCGATCATTACACTAATAGCCATTCCGTGTATTAAGCCTTTAAGGAGAGAGAGTTTTTGCGCTTCTCTTTGCTCTTTTGTTATTCATGACGTGGAAGCCTTCAGAAGCTACATGAGCTCAATGACTCTGATCCTGGCGGCACTTAAATCTCTCTCTCTCTCTCTCTCTCTCTCTCTCTCTCTCTCTATACTATAACGTCAAAATAAAGCTTTAATGTTAAGAATAGAGAATCTTCCCTTTGTAAGTTATTATAACTATAACATAAAAGTCATGGATACTGTTTAATCAGTTCACTATTTTCACCCCATTGCCTGCCGACTACTTATATATCATCTGGAAAAGATAACGATTAACTCTCATATATAAGCGATTACCGTAATTTATAAGAAAGCTGTTTAATGTCTTAAATTTTCGGGTATTTTCGTCTTAGCCAAATGTGCATTTCCTTCCCCTCTTTGTAATGTCTTCTTATGAGTCATTAGCATGTGATTAATCGCCATCCCTTTTACCCTCTTCTTGTATGGTCCTGGTATTTTTCTTTAAGCCTGTTACCCTCTTTGTTCTTATGAATATATCCCTTAATCCCCTTCCATTTTACTCTCTCTCTCTCTCTCTCTCTCTCTCTCTCTCTCTCATATTCAAATATTGTTTTTTTACAGCATAACATTGTGTTCGGGTTCTGCTTATTTATTAATAATATATCCGTTTTCTTACATTTTAAGTCTCTCTCTCTCTCTCTCTCTCTCTCTCTCTCTCTCTTCTTTAGTCAGATATTTTTCTTGCATCTTAATTTGGTGTTCTGTTTCTACTTTAGTTTATTATTAGAATATCCGTTATCTAACATTTTAATTCTCTCTCTCTCTCTCTCTCTCTCTCTCTCTCTCATATTGGTTTTCTTACATCATAATTTGGTTACGTGTTTCTACTTAATTTTCGTTAATGGAATATCTGTTTACTTACATTTTAATTTTTGCTTTCTCTCTCTCTCTCTCTCTCTCTCTCTCTCTCTCTCTCTCTGCATCCGTAAACAGACTTCTTTTTTATCAAGAGCTCAGCTACCATTAACTTGAGCTCTTATATCATGGCAAAAGTGAAGAGGTTCGTCTTTGTTTATAAAATTGATTATCCGTCCCAGTCTCAGTCTGGTACACTTCGTCTTTTAGTTACCGAGAAAAAACGTCTCTCCTTTTGTTAAGAACTCCACGAATATTTATTGGCATATTATTGCCATGATAATAAAATCACCTTCTTTTATAATTTCATTCCTTATAAACAGCCTTCTTTAGATTGTTATTTAGAAGAAAAAAAATATGATTTACCAAAATCATTAATAATTTTTTTTTTAGACCTCTTGAGATGACACGAAGGGATTGTTCTAAAAGTCGAAATGTTAATTGGAGCAAGATGAGTTTTGAGAAGGTGGAAAGCTGTGTAGGAAGAGACTTGTGAGAAGGAGAAAAGTAAAAACCAAGGAACCTTTTGTAATGTCTAGAGTGTACTGCGCAAGGTTCTCCTTGGTATATGCTAGTCTTTTATCTTCCTTTGGTATAGGACCCGACTCATTTCTATTTAATTCGTCTTTTTCCTTGCTTTCATTTATCGTTGGATATATAATGATAAGGAATTTACCGTGAGCAAAGTACCTATTCTTTAAGCCTAACCTAAAGATACACAAAAAAAAAAGAAAAATATCCGGAGCATCAAAGTTGCAAATCTAATCGTATTTTGTGTATGCTGCTTTTCATAAATACCTCGTGTGATGTGCAGGCATGTTAGAGTATTTTATTTGCTTTGTAGGCCTATGTGTGAACCTTTCATAAAAACATAAATTTTTGTGACTGTTATATACTTTTTAACTAATCTTATTGATTTTATTGACTAATTGGTATCCTTTTCAGTTGATTTTAGTAACGACATTCACTAATTCATTTTGTTTTTCCTTTTCTTTACAGGAAATTTGCCTGAAAACTTCTGCGTATGAACAAGCCGCTGTACTCGTAGGAAGACTGTTTATATCAAGGGAATTTAGATAAACAACAGCAACTCTGGAACTAAGACTCTGCTCTTAGAAAAGTCCGTGAGTTTTAAATCAAGTCTTCTCCTTCTAACTTGCAGTTAGAGATGAGAAGAAACAGATGAAAAATGTAACTTTGTGGAGCGGCATGGCATCGGCTATCATACTGATTGGCACAGATTAATTGGCACTGCAGTACAGAAACGTCGATTGTGCAGAATTGGTGTGAAATAAAATTCAGTGATGTTTTTAACAGTATGAATCATTTGTGACTGGTATTATTATTTCCTTAATGTAATGCAACATTCTAAAGTGTTTTAATTCGAGGATTGGCAGCATGATTGCAAAAAGTGAAGGAAATTTATGTATGATAAACGCAGGACCAGGGATTTAACTTAATTAAACCATTAGTTACGACTATGACTAATGATTTAGCAATGCCAGAAAGACATCAGCGTGTGGTTAATGATAGCGTGAATACGGCATATGCTCTACAAGCGTCAGACGAAAGTCATGCTTTAATGAACGCTGCTGCGGTCGGAGTCTGATGACCAGTTAAGGTCGGCTTTGATGTGTCTCGTCAGATGACGTGACCCCGATTGTGCCTTTGTCGTCCAGATTCTCGAGGTGCCTCCTGTTAACCGGTTCTAATCTCTCTTCCTCCTCGTATTTCCACGCGTCTTATATTCAGTGTCTTATGCAGTGCCCCGCTCAGTGTTGTAAAATGTTCATTTCTTTATAACACGAGAGTGCGTCTGTGTGTTCGGTGTATCATCTTTGTAAGTTCCTATTGCATCGTTGCTGTTTTAAGTGAGATTAAGGTTCATTGGAATTGTGTCTTTTTAAAAGTTTGGTAACCACTGTCTGGACTAGAGCGAATCGCAAGCCATTGTACAAGGAAGATATGTAGACACTTAAGGGAAACTTGTGATGGTGCTAATCGCAAAACTAGTGCTAACAGGTGTAAGTTTAGAACGTAGTGAAGAAGTAGGGTTAAGGGGAACTTAGCTTGAACTTTTGTTTTTCCAATTCTCTGAAGACTAGACAAGAACTTTGAGTTAACTTAAACTTTTTTCAATGTCATATGGATTTATTCTGATTACGAAGTAATCTGATTACGTGAGTGAGTGTAAAGTATTCAGGCTTGACAATAGAAGTATTAACGGGTAGCTGTAAGACTTAATATTGTCCATAGCTTTTAACAATCACTGCCTTTAAGTGACTTACTAAAAATGGTGCGAGTTTCTTGGGGCGGCGGAGGTAGTCATCGCCGACCTAGCTCACGTTGCGGGCGATGGTGGCAACGGTGGAGATGGCGACCACCCACGCCCCTACAGCATGGGCGGTACGCCTACAGCCAGTTCGACCCCTCCAACTATAACACCCACCCACATCCGACACGCCCTCAGAAACGCCCACTATATCACCAGCACCCCACTCTATCCACGCCCCCCTACTATATCACCTTTACCTCGAGCCCCCACAGCCATCGTGGAAGGTCTCTCAGACGGAGACGAGAGCGCCGTCTCGACCTCCTTCTCAGACGACCACAGGTCACTGCGGGACGACTTGCGCGACGACCTCAGCTCCCCACGACCTCGCTCGACGGAGAGCAAGTTCATCAAGATAGACGACGACAACAATAACTCGGGAAACGGCAATGGGGACATCACCATCAGCAAGGAAGAGTACAAGAGGTACCTGGCTCTCAGGGGGAGTCCTCCGGAGTCC
>NC_090752.1:37873751-37888751 GCF_036898095.1 Palaemon carinicauda
GAATTAGGTAATTGGAAAGGAATTGTGCGTATGTACTTGTTTGGAATAATATGCATTCGTCAAAAATTTTTTGGATTCATTTACTTTGCTCTGTGTACGTAAACCTTTCGTATTATGTGTTCAATCGCTTTTTTTGTTTAATATTGTGCATACTCGATAATAGCTCACGCTTGATGAAATATGAAATGTAATAAAAGAGACAGTTGTTAATCCATGAACAACTTCTAAAAAGTTGAAAAACGGTTTCCTTTCGTGTCTTCGTTACTTTTAGGCGTCTGAAATACTTGCCAGAAATTCTTGGAAGTAGTTTAGTAAGGAACCCAGTTCTAAACTATTTATATTTTAGGAGGAGTTCACTTCATGGGCAACCTTTAAATAACTTCCTGCTATTGCTCTCTCAACCCGTAACCCTGAAGAATAGAAGGCAAGCAGGGGAGGGGGAGAGGGGTAGGGGCATTTTTTTACTCCGTGAATTGACCCACAATTTCAGTCGAATATCTTTTTATAATAGTGCCAAAACTGTCGGGGCATTGACCCAGTGACTGTAGGGAAATACTGATGAAACATAATGGGGATAAGGCCTGCCTTTTGAAAAAGGAATGTTATAGCTTGCAGGGTTAAATGTAAATAGAAATAAAGTGGATAGCAGGAAAGACATGAAGGATATTAGAACTCTATCGTATAGACCTATCACAATTCATCAATTTCCAGGGAAAAGGGATAAATATGACATTTTTATATACTTTACCTTATCCGTAAGTTTCCATGGAAAAGGGGTACATATGGTATTTTTGAGAGGCGTTACCTTACCGTCCCGTACATAATTTTGCGATCTTCGACGAAAGACACTGGCGAGTTAGGAAACATGGCATAGCCGGTTTTTAGCCGAACTACGAACAGTGGGTTTAGGAAACATGGCATAGCCGGGTTTTATCTGAACCACGGACAGTGGTTTTAGGAAACATGGCATAGCCGGTTCTTAGCTGAACTACGAACAGGGGTTTTAGGAAACATGGCATAGCCGGTTTTTATCTGAACTACGGACAGGGGTTTTAGGAAACATGACATAGCCGGTTTTTATCTGAACTACAGGCAGGGGTTTTAGGAAACATGGCATAGCCGGTTTTTATCTGAACTACGGGCAGGGGTTTTAAGAAACATGGCATAGCCGGTTGTTAGCTGAACTACGGGCAGGGGTTTTAGGAAACATGGCATAGCCAGTTCTTAGCTGAACTACGGACAGGGGTTTTAGGAAACATGGCATAGCCGGTTGTTAGCTGAACTACGGGCAGGGGTTTTAGGAAACATGGCATAGCCGGTTTTTATCTGAACTACGGGCATGGGTTTTAAGAAACATGGCATAGCCGGTTCTTAGCTGAACTACGGACAGGGGTTTTAGGAAACATGGCATAGCCGGTTCTTAGCAGAACTACGGACAGGGGTTTTAGGAAACATGACATAGCCGGTTTTTAGCTGAACTACGAACAGTGGGTTTAGGAAACATGGCATAGCCGGGTTTTATCTGAACCATGGACAGGGGTTTTAGGAAACATGGCATAGCCAGTTCTTAGCTGAACTACGGGCAGGGGTTTTAGGAAACATGGCATAGCCGGTTTTTATCTGAACTACGGACAGGGGTTTTAGGAAACATGGCATAGCCGGTTTTTATCTGAACTACAGGCAGGGGTTTTAGGAAACATGGCATAGCCGTTTTTATCTGAACTACGGGCAGGGGTTTTAAGAAACATGGCATAGCCGGCTGTTAGCTGAACTACGGGCAGGGGTTTTAGGAAACATGGCATAGCCAGTTCTTAGCTGAACTACGGACAGGGGTTTTAGGAAACATGGCATAGCCGGTTCTTAGCTGAACTACGGACAGGGGTTTTAGGAAACATGGCATAGCCGGTTGTTAGCTGAACTACGGGCAGGGGTTTTAGGAAACATGGCATAGCCGGTTTTTATCTGAACTACGGGCATGGGTTTTAAGAAACATGGCATAGTAGGTTCTTAGCTGAACTACGGACAGGGGTTTTAGGAAACATGGCATAGCCGGTTCTTAGCAGAACTACGGACAGGGGTTTTAGGAAACATGACATAGCCGGTTTTTAGCTGAACTACGAACAGTGGGTTTAGGAAACATGGCATAGCCGGGTTTTATCTGAACCATGGACAGGGGTTTTAGGAAACATGGCATAGCCGGTTCTTAGCTGAACTACGGGCAGGGGTTTTAGGAAACATGGCATAGCCGGTTTTTATCTGAACTACGGACAGGGGTTTTAGGAAACATGGCATAGCCGGTTTTTATCTGAACTACAGGCAGGGGTTTTAGGAAACATGGCATAGCCGTTTTTATCTGAACTACGGGCAGGGGTTTTAAGAAACATGGCATAGCCGGTTGTTAGCTGAACTACGGGCAGGGGTTTTAGGAAACATGGCATAGCCAGTTCTCAGCTGAACTACGGACAGGGGTTTTAGGAAACATGGCATAGCCGGTTCTTAGCTGAACTACGGACAGGGGTTTTAGGAAACATGGCATAGCCGGTTGTTAGCTGAACTACGGACAGGGGTTTTAGGAAACATGGCATAGCCGGTTTTTATCTGAACTACGGGCATGGGTTTTAAGAAACATGGCATAGCCGGTTCTTAGCTGAACTACGGACAGGGGTTTTAGGAAATATGGCATAGCCGGTTCTTAGCAGAACTACGGGCAGGGGTTTTAGGAAACATGGCATAGCCGGTTCTTAGCAGCACTACGGGCAGGGGTTTTAGGAAACATGGCATAGCCGGTTCTTAGCTGAACTACGGGCAGGGGTTTTAGGAAACATGGCATAGCCGGTTCTTAGCTGAACTACGGGCAGGGGTTTTAGGAAACATGGCATAGCCGGTTCTTAGCTGAACTACGGGCAGGGGTTTTAGGAAACATGGCATAGCCGGTTTTCATCTGAACTACGGGCAGGGGTTTTAGGAAACATGGCATAGCCGGTTCTTAGCAGAACTACGGACGGGGGTTTTAGGAAACATGGCATAGCCGGTTCTTAGCTGAACTACGGACAGGGGTTTTAGGAAACATGGCATAGCCGGTTCTTAGCTGAACTACGGACAGGGGTTTTAGGAAACATGGCATAGCCGGTTCTTAGCTGAACTACGGACAGGGGTTTTAGGAAACATGGCATAGCCGATTTTTATCTGAACTACGGGCAGGGGTTTTAGGAAACATGGCATAGCCGGTTCTTCACTGAACTACGGACAGGGGTTTTAGGAAACATGGCATAGCCGGTTTTTATCTGAACTACGGGCAGGGGTTTTAAGAAACATGGCATAGCCAGTTCTTAGCTGAACTACAGACAGGGGTTTTAGGAAACATGGCATAGCCGGTTTTTATCTGAACTACGGGCAGGGGTTTTAGGAAACATGGCATAGCCGGTTCTTAGCTGAACTACGGGCAGGGGTTTTAGGAAACATGGCATAGCCCGTTCTTAGCTGAACTACGGACAGGGGTTTTAGGAAACATGGCATAGCCGGTGCTTAGCAGAACTACGGGCAGGGGTTTTAGGAAACATGGCAAAGCCGGTTCTTAGCAGAACTACGGGCAGGGGTTTTAGGAAACATGGCATAGCCGGTTCTTAGCAGCACTACGGGCAGGGGTTTTAGGAAACATGGCATAGCCGGTTCTTAGCAGCACTACGGGCAGGGGTTTTAGGAAACATGGCATAGCCGGTTCTTAGCAGCACTACGGGCAGGGGTTTTAGGAAACATGGCATAGCCGGTTCTTAGCTGAACTACGGGCAGGGGTTTTAGGAAACATGGCATAGCCGGTTCTTAGCTGAACTACGGGCAGGGGTTTTAGGAAACATGGCATAGCCGGTTTTTATCTGAACTACGGGCAGGGGTTTTAGGAAACATGGCATAGCCGGTTCTTTAGCAGAATTACGGGCAGGGGTTTTAGGAAACATGGCATAGCCGGTTCTTAGCTGAACTACGGGCAGGGGTTTTTGGAAACATGGCATTGCCGGTTCTTAGCTGAACTACGGGCAGGGGTTTTAGGAAACATGGCATAGCCGGTTCTTAGCTGAACTACGGGCAGGGGTTTTAGGAAACATGGCATAGCCGGTTCTTAGCTGAACTACGGGCAGGGGTTTTAGGAAACATGGCATAGCCGGTTTTTATCTGAACTACGGACAGGGGTTTTAAGAAACATGGCATAGCCGGTTCTTAACTGAACTACGGACAGGGGTTTTAGGAAACATGGCATAACCTGTTTTTATCTGAACTACGGACAGTGGTTTTAGGAATCATGACATAACCTGTTTTTAGCTGAACTACGGACAGTGGTTTTTAAAGCGACCAAACAAATTAGAAACTTGAACGGAGGAAAGAAAGGAATACCATTAACTAATTAATCAATCAATCAGCCCTTCTTCTAAGAGAGGATGTTTTAAGATTGTGTAAACATAGGTGTTTCCGACTACAACAACATCTACTCCTTTTTGCGATTAGTATGATTACTTCTGAGGGTGATCAGTAAGCCGTTTCTGTTAGGATATCAGGCTGCGTTATTTCTATATTCATCTTTTAACAAGAAACCATCTTAATTTGATTTAGCGAATCATTTGAAAAATAAAGTGTCCATGTTTTTGTTACCTCCGTTATTATTATTATTATTATTATTATTATTATTATTATTATTATTGTTGTTATTATAATTATTATTATTATTATTATTATTATTATGATGATGATGATGATCATGATCATGATTATTATTATTAATATTATTATTATTATTATTAGTTTACGCGACCTATAAAAAATGGCTTAAATATTTAGATAGATATGCACACACTTACCCCTCTCACCAGGGTATGGCTACTCCCTCTCCCCCCATCAAAGGGAAGGAGAGAGAGAGAGAGAGAGAGAGAGAGAGAGAGAGAGAGAGAGAGAGAGTAGTCATACGTGTTGCAATGTAACTGACCGTGACAGGAAAATATATATAAATATATATAATTTATAGATATAGCAGACACTTGCTCTTATTATATAGGGGAAATTATTATTATTATTATTATTATTATTATTATTATTATTGTTGTTGTTTTTTATATTATTATGTCGCAACTAAAATTCATACTTTTTAACGAAAACTAAGCTACTTGTTGTTCTAATCGTGGCTTACTTTAATGTCACCCTCCCCTTCATATAGCCATCTGCTTATCAGCATGACGTCACAAGGAAGACTTGCGATGTAGATTCCCCTAATTTTGAACAAATGAGGTCATGGGAAGTATCTCTTGTCACTATCCTCGAGGTAATTAATGTCTGTTCTTTAACCACTTTTTTTCTTTTCAATTTTTCTACGGTATGGTGCTTTTCTGAAATGTGTGTGTGTTTTATGCTGTGTAAACTATATTGATTTTTGAATGATTATTCACCAAGATGAATATTTCATTAGACTGAGATTCATCTCTCTCTCTCTCTCTCTCTCTCTCTCTCTCTCTCTCTCTCTCTGCTCGGTAACTCTATTTGAGTAAAAGAAAGCACGGTTAAATTTTTTTGATCTTTTTTTACTGATTAGAATTTTTTCTTCAAATAAACACGCGCGTACGAATTTACCACACACACACACACACACACACACACACACACACACACACACACACACACACATATATATATATATGTATATATATATATACATATATATACACATATGTGTGTATTTATATGTACGTATACACACACAAATACCAAGCTGTCCGACTTGGGCTAAGTTGTATTCCAATTCCCCGCTTAAGCCAGAGGTCGCTATATGCTAATTCCTTTAATGAAATGGCCTACTTCCCATAGGGAATATTATACAGTGCATAGCCTGTTCACATTACCTCTTATAGAGAAACATAAATCATCTTTTATTATACCTAAAACAATCCAAATGTTTCGTCAAACTTTATTTTGAGAATTGTTCGATAGATTAAATGTTCTTTGGAATCACAAATAACAGAGTCATTGACGTCATTTTGTTTTAAGGAATGGGCTGTAAAGAAGGAAAATGTTTACACTTGCAGTAATGATGCATCCGTTGTAAACTCAACAGTGTATACAGTACCCTCGGCACCAACGTAACATCTTGCATTGAAAATAGTATACAGAAATTGTTCGATGATCTCAAGGGAAATTGTATTTCTCTTGTTCTTGTTTTGTTAAAGTGTATATTGATCTTTATTTTAATGTTGTTACTCTTCTTGAAATATTTTTCCTTGTTTCCTTTCCTCACTGGCCTATTTTCCCTGTTGGAGCCCCTGGGCTTGTAGCATCCTGCTTTTCTAACTAGGGTTGTAGCTTGGCATAATAATAATAATAATAATAATAATAATAATAATAATAATAATAATAATAATAATAATAATAGTTACTGTACATATTAGATAGAATCATTTGATAAACACACAATTATTCCTCTCTCTCTCTCTCTCTCTCTCTCTCTCTCTCTCTCTCTCTCTCTCTCATCCATATAAATCTATATTACTTTAATTTTTATTAATGTCGTATTTAACTCATCGTGTGCTCTTACATCAAATTGACTGTAGCTACGTCTCCAGTATGGAGGTTACCTCAGATGAAGTTTCAAAAAAACAGACACACATACAAACACACACACACACACACACACACACACACAATCCCTTTTGGCATAATTGCTCTCCTGATTCTTATTTGAAGAAGTTTATAATTGGCTATAAATATATTTTGTAGATTCTCTCGTAGATGTCTGTACTATTTGACGTCGTAAATACAAAGAGTTTAATTCTGAGAATCCGGCTACAGTTTATTAGACGGTTCTGACAGTAGAGGTTTGTAGTTAGCTTCAAGGGAGAGTTTGTTTATTGTTGTTGGATGCCGTATATCAGACGTTTCTGAACGATTTAATATTTGGCAAAGAAAAAGTTTTTTTTGTTTGTTAAATTAGCTACTGCTTCCCATTATAAAATGTATACTTTTTTCCCTATGCATTTATCCAAATATATTGTCCATGCAATTACCTCATGTTAGTTTTGTTACACATTATAATTCACATGCAGCCCTAAAGTTTCAGAGTTAAATTGGCCAATTTGATTCGGAATTTATCAATAAACTCCCAGAAAGAAAAGTAACATTCCTGTAGGAAATTTAAACTTTTACTTATTATAAGTGGCATGGAAAGTCTCAAAGTTTAGCTTGTTTTCTGATTATGGTGTTTAAGGAATAAGGTATTCAGATTATAAGAAGTCGATGAAAGCGTAACTTGTTTAGAAACTTATATCGGAATAATTCATATATTTTATCATTTTTTTTTTTCTGTTCATTCTTTTGTCATGATCTACCACTCATCCCCTGATGAAGGGGACCGTGGCATCTCAACTTAGCTGCTGTTAGTTTTTCCTCTCTATTTATAATAAAATTTAGTATTCAAGCTCTTTTCGAAGCCTGTGGATATTGTCTCTGGTTTTAGTCCCCAATTGGTTATCAGTTTTTGTAAGCTTCAATCATTCATCTTTTGTAGCCTAGAATGCATTTTTATTTCAGTATCATAATCTTATAATATTACTGCTAACCATTGGAAATATCTTGAAATATCTTCTTGCTTCGGTTTCTCCCGGCTTTTATAGCCTTTGTTCTTTCGTATTGTTAAATTCCACCCATTTTTCTTGTTTATCCTTTTTGGGGTTAGAAAAAGTATACTAGACTGTCTATCCATTTGTCTTATGCTTTAGATAAACAACAACTTAGAAGTAGTTGAGATACTACCGCGAGACAGTTATTGTGTCCTTTGAATAGCCAGGCAGTGCTACATTGAATCCCTATCTTTGGTTATGGTGCATTTTTCGTTGCCCAATCACATTCTCCTCTGTCCTCACACCTGACAACACTGAGATTATCTAACAATACTTCTTCGCTCAAGGAGCTAAATACTACACTGCAATTGTTCGGCGGTTACACTTTCATCTTGGTAAGAGTAGAAGAGACTCTTTAGCTATGGTAAGCAGCTCTTCTAGGAGAAGGACACTCCAAAAAGAAATCATTGTTCTCTAGTCTTAGGTAGTGCCATAGCATCTGTACCATTGTCTTCTACTGTCTTGGGGGAGAATTTTCTTACGTGAGGGTACACTTGGGCACACTATGCTGTGTTATTTCTCTTCATCTTGTTTTCTTTTAAGTATTTTATAATTTATATATGAAAGATCTATTCTAATGTTGTTACTGTTCTTAAGATATTTAATTTTAACTGGATATTACTTCTCTCGTAGTCTATTTCCTTGCTTTCCCTCATCACTTTGCTATTTTTCCCTGTTGGAGTTCTTAGGTTTATAACATCCTGCTTTTCCAACCAGGGTTTTAGCTTAGCTAGTAATAATAATAACAATACTAGTAAAGTTTTGGAATGGTTCTATTCTCTATAGCATTTTTATTCATACGACCAGCTGGTTGCAGATTTATGTATGGAAGCTCAACGTTTTACCTAATTTTGAAAATTTTTAAATGAAGTTACTTACCCCTAAAATACTCTATTAATGGTGAGGCTCAAAAACGTCCTTCTGTTCAGGAAAAAAAAAATCTTTAAAATTAGGAGTTATAAATCTATTTCTGCACGTTTTTCAAAATTGCCAAAAAGAAATGTCGCTTAGCTGATCCTATATTTATATAACATTTATGAATATTGTTTACTAAAAACAAATAAGCCATTTCACCGATCCACGTAATAATACAGGATATGTACTGCCCTCGGACCTGACAGTACGAATTTTATAGGTGACTGGAGTGATATCGAAATTGGAAAACATGACTTGAATCTTAACGATTGAATTTATTGGTCTTTTTTATTTACTCTGTTGGCATATATACGTTGCTATGAGGTTATTCACTTTGAAGGCTTCTAGTTAGAAAGTGGTCGCGGCCTTGTGAAAAGTTCACACAGAATGATTGTCTCACTGAAGACGAACGACTGTCACACTGAAGAATGCATTGTTTGAGTATCTTAATGAGAATAGCTTTCTTTTTAAATTCGAGTATATTGCGTGTGTGTGCGTGTATGTACGTGTTTGTGCGTGCTTGCCTGCGTGCATGCCTGCACGGCAATATATGAATGCATGTAATACATACTGAAACACTGAATTATTACGGATCCCATTAACTTCACATTAAAAATTACACATCGGTCGCGACGTTTGTCTAATCAGTATAGGTCCATTATTAGGTCTCTTGCGATTAAGCACTTAGGATTAAATGCTAAGAGGTAGAGAGGTTACGAAGTCATTGTGTCCAATTTATGCATGCATGCGTGTATGTCTGTCTGTCTATACATACATAGTCACAATAATCTCGTAACCTCTCTACTTGGTAGCACTTAATCCTAAGATTGGAATAGATGAAGGAACTTTCATCTTCCGTGGTAGGAATGCCTACCTGGTGAGTGCGCCCCTGATCCAACTTCACTGGCTTCTGTTGGAATCCTGATGCGGAATATGCAAATGTTTTCATTTGTTCCTTAATTAGATTGGGTTTTGCTTGTTACAAGTGTACACAAAAGTGCGAGGAAGCCATATAGTTAAGCGGTTAATGTTGTTATTTAAGAGAGACATGCCTATTTAGTAAAAGGGACTCTCTCTCTCTCTCTCTCTCTCTCTCTCTCTCTCTCTCTCTCTCTCTCTCTCTCTCTCTCTTATATGTATATATTTATATATATGTATGTATATATATATATATATATATATATATATATATATATATATATATGAGAGAGAGAGAGAGAGAGAGAGAGAGAGAGAGAGAGAGAGAGAGAGAGAGAGAGAGATTTGTGAATGTGCGTGTGTAGGTGAGGAAAATTAACAATGATTATAATTGCAAGTTACCCATGTTTTTTTCGAGATTTCGAAAACACCAGTCCAAGGGTTCGAAAGCTCCAACACTGAAGGAATAATGAGCTACACCAATCTCCACTTAATAAATGGCCGTAGATCTTAATCAATCAAAACGAGGGAAAAGCATTCCGTCGGAGTGTTTGTAAACGAATTGCGCGCGCAGCTCGAGGGAGAGAGCGTGGAATTTAGCAACCTGGAGGTGGGAGCAGTTTGTGCACGCCAGTCCACGTGCGTACATGAAGCCCCGGGAGGATCCGGCCCCCACCTGTTACGAACACTTGTTTGTCGTGTTGCTCATCTGTGTGTCTCCGCCCCCGCTCAGTGGAACCTATAGCTGCCCCCCCCCCCCCCCCCTTTATTATTCTTTTCGTCCAAGAGAATTTGCTCTTATGAGCCTGGCATTGAATTCGATAAGTTGGTTGCGTTTTGACAATCCTCAGAAAAAAATTATATACAATTTTAATCACGCTTCGATGTTTGTCAACATAGAAAACGTTGTGTGTGTATGCGTGCGTGAAGGGTCACATTATTGTTTTAAAAATGCTTCCTGCATATTTTGTGAATGAATAACCTATCTTAATAGTTATTCCTTAACATGGATGTCTAGATATTCGTTACATCTATCAGTGTTTTGACACGTAATATGTGATATTTTTTTCCGCAAAATATTAAGTTTTTTTTCCACCGACCTAGTAATTAGCCCCGCTAATGAAAGATCATGATTGTCGGTCTACGTAGTGTAAATTGGTTATTACTTTCTTGATATATACTTATTGATATTCCCTATTTACTCTTAAGCCCGAGGTACAAAGTGATACATTGAAAACAAGTTGTTTTTTTCTGGGAACATGTGTGATGTTGAACCGACTTAGTGTTGAAAGAGTGTAACTCAACTGTGTTTATCTTAATCGTTAATAGAGAAATATTTCGCATAGTTTATGGATGTGACTTCATGAAAGAAAATTATAAAAACATTAGTACATTATCCTTATCATCTTAAAGTTATTAGATTAAGCGAAGTTTTATTAAAAAGAACTATTTAAGTTGTACAATGGAATGACCCTTAGTGCGATTGTGAAAGTTTGAATCAATAAGCTTTTAAGATGCGACGACTTTAAAGGAATACTTAGATGATTGTTACTTATTGAGCAATTTGTGATGATAAAAATAAGTTGGAGGAAATGCATTATATTTTATTGCTGGTGTTCAAGGAAGTGTTTTTAGTCGTTTGAATTGATACAATCACAAGCTAGACACGCTGAAGTGAAGGCAATAAGTGCACAAAAAAATCAGCAAAGTGCAGCATCAAAGAAGCAGTATTCTGCACGTGAAATGAGTGATTCTGAAATTGCTGCTTTTCCTATGATCTTCTCTCCATCGTCAAGATCATCGTCATCACCATTCTAATCTTCGATAGAAAGAGAAAAGAGGAGGTAAAAGCACACTAACATTCTCTCTCTCTCTCTCTCTCTCTCTCTCTCTCTCTCTCTCTCTCTCTCTCTCTCTCTCTCGATCCTTGAACCTGCTCTTAGCCCCGAGCTTAAGAGGTAAGTTGTTACGGACTTATGATGTACGGTGCCCACTTCCTGTCGTAGCTAAAAGGCCTTTTTACAAACATTTATGGTGTCTTCGTTTGAAATTCGTCAGGACGTCGTTTTTTTGTTATTGTTTTAGATGTGGTTTTCATTTTTTTTTTTTTTTTTTTTTTATACATTGCCTTTTTATTTGTTTTACAGTATCAGATTATTTATTGATTAGCATTACTTATTCATATTCTTTTTAGAAATTTTTTCTTTTTCAAAAATATTTTTGTGGCAAGTAGATTATGCTATGAACAAGTCCACTGTTAAAAATTTGCAAATGCATGGCAACATTTATTCCAGAATTTGTACCGTTTTATAATTGGATATATTGACATAAAGGAGTGATATTTTGGTCACCAACCCGTAAAATATGATAACAAAGTATGGTAAAATTACGGTCGCCTGTATTTTACTGAAATACAGCTGAGAGCAGTATAATTTTACGGAGAATTTCCGATTAAAATTACGGTTTCTCTTTAACGGTGTAATTTAGAGTCTTTATATTAATATATGTTTATAGATTGACGAAACTAAATCATCAAAAGTGAATGTTTGCACACAACTTTCAAACACATACGTCACCACCATCATCATCTCCTCCCACACGTATTGATGCAAAGGGCTTCACACACACACACACACACACACACACACACACACACATATATATATATATGTGTGTGTGTGTGTGTTTGTGCATGTTAGTATTGTGCACTACACTGCTTGTATACTGAATTAGTCCCTCTTAACTTATACTTGCGTGTATTTTAGTGGATGAGCATTTTATTCTGAAATTACTGGATTTACTTTTATGTTTCCAGGATCCTTTGTGTTTCACTTTAGTCAAGTGATTAATTTAACGCCATCAACATAATTATTCAAAGGAAGGCTTTCTTCTGGCACTGCTTAATGTTCTTCAGTCGTAAAGGAGAAAACTTGCATTTTGTACTTTGATAGAATCTATCATTATGTATATGTTGTATATCATCATTTAACATATTTTTTTTTTTCCATTTTTACTATACTCTTTTTTTTCTGCCTTGGAAGGGTTGTTTTCGGAAGGTGGTACCTTCTCAGATTTTAACAGCTAATTGAGGTGAGATTGCAAGCCATATGCCCTACCTCATAAATGTGCCAATGTCGTCTAGGATCTACTGATTAATTATATTTCATCTATGAATGTATCTATCAGTTTATGCATACATTTTACACTTCTATGTATATACTGTATATACACATATAAACTTATAAACATATTTATCTGTATGTATCCATTATGTATTTTAGTAACGTCCTGGAATACTAATAGACAGTAATCATGAAGAAAACAAAAGATACCCTTTACTTCATGACATTTTGAAACTATCCTTCAACTTACAATGACCCTTTTAAACCCCTTTTGCCGCCGCTACCGTCGCCCATGCGCTCATCCGCCGCAGAGAAAGGATTCCTCAGTCTGATTACAGTGATTAGAAACAACATTTCTAACCCATAAAAAGTTGTCTTTGGCTAAAGACCTTGGAAGCTTAGATATATTTTCTTCTCTCTCTCTCTCTCTCTCTCTCTCTCTCTCTCTCTCTCCTTCTTGTCCTTTTTCCTTATCTCCATGTTGCCCCCCCCCCCTCTCTCTCTCTCTCTCTCTTATCCCCATGTCTCCCTCAATCCTCTCCTACTCTCTCTCTCTCTCTCTCTCTCTCTCTCTCTCTCTCTTCCCCTTATCCCCATCTCTCTCTCTCTTCCCCTTATCCCCATATCTCTCTCTCTCTCTCTCTCTCTCTCTCTCTCTCTCTCCCCCAATACCTTTTGGTGCGAGCCCAACTAATTGGTTCTGACATATTTCAGCTGAGCTTTTTATCTATTTATTGTTTCGAGTATTGTTGATTGTAATTTTTTCTTTTTCTTTCAAATGAACAACAAACAAACGGAAGTAATTATGGAAAACTGAATATCGTAATGCTTTGGTAAAATAAATTATTCGAATATATTAAGATCAACATACTGGCGAAGAGAATAACAAACTGATTTATGAGCGACTGAAAAGCCAATTGAAAGCCTTAGTAAGTGTGATGAATTCAGGAGCATAAGACATCTTAACAAAATGCCTAATTTATTATAGTTAGAGGGAACTATTTGAACGATAATTGTTTAAAGATATTACTGAAGCAGCCCAGAAGTTATACAGCATATGTATTTATATGTTTATATATACATACATACATATATATATATATATATATATATATGTATGTATATATATGTATATATATATATATATATATATTTATATATATATATATATATATATATGTATGTATAAATATATATTATTGATATATGTAATTATTTATATATATGTATATACAGTATATATATTTATCTATATAATTAATTATCCTGAATATATATATATATATATATATATATACAGGATGCTCGTCTCCCCATTTTCAGAGGTGATTTCAGAATGGTTGACCAATCTGAATTCTTTGAAAAATTTAATGGTAAGGTAGCTATCCCTACACTCATTTCCCTGTAACTTCAGCAGGTGTATGGATTGGTGGACGATTGTCCTATAGTTACTCCATGAAATATTTCTTGAGTTATGTAGGGGAGGCAGCTTTTTCGTTTTCAATATTCGTGTAGACCCGTGCATTGAAAATAGATTGTTGACCATAGATTTATATAAAATGTTTGTTATAATCATTATGAAAGTTGGTCATTTGTTATTTTTACTTCCTGTCGCATGTTTAGCGAAGTGTACGCTTCAGCGGAGATTAGGAAGAAAGTGACCCTGGAAAAAAAGCGGTTATGGAGGAAATGTGAGGTTGCAGGGAAAGGTAAAGTGGGTTAGTCATTGCGACGCAACGTTGCGAATTAAGTCTCTCTCTCTCTCTCTCTCTCTCTCTCCTCTCTCTCTCTCTCTCTCTCTCCTCTCTCTCTCTCTCTCATTTAAACCTTAGAGCAAATTTCGTTCCTGCAACAAATACGCAAGCTTACAGATTTATAGTTAAATAATATGGGCCAAAATAACCTTTCGTACCTGCCTCTCGGCTTAATTGATTTCACCACTTTATTTTTTATAACAATGTGTGATCAAACATTGTTACCTTGAGCTGTTTATTCCGGGTAAGAAATTAAAAACGATAGATTGAATATTAGAACTATCATATTCTGATTTCTTCGGTTACCTATATATTCATGGAAAGAATAGTGATCAGATGATTTGTTTATATAGGTGGTCGAATATTTTTTTTAACGTGTCCTGCGAAGAAAGTAGGTAGGTTTGAGTAAAAACCAGTATCATTCTTTAGGTCGCATAATTTTCACAAATGTTTTCTTACGTTTAATATTAAAGCAAGAAATGAAATATTCAGTATATTTTTTTCAACTTTATGTTGAATGCTTTATGACGTTAACTAAAATTTTAGATATTTTGTAACACTTGGTGACGGCAACAAAATATTAGAAAAACTGGTTAAATTCTAAAATGTGTAAAAACTTACTCTCACTTTTAGACTTCGTTT
>NC_090752.1:37893751-37913751 GCF_036898095.1 Palaemon carinicauda
GTTTCCAGTTTGCGTACCCTTGAAGTGTTCTGCTCGAAGGTTTCTTCCAGGATTTGTTACAGGACCATTTGTACCTTTAATTGACGTTTTTTCTTTAACATTTGCTTTTGATTTCCCAGTTAAGGGATGAACTTGGCATGGGTTGCTGGAATCAAAATTTCTTAGTCATTTTATTCACGGCTGTTTTAAACAATAGATTAATGTCACTATTTATAGATGTCCTCCGTTTTTTCCGGTGTATTATTTCATCGCCTTGAAAGATAACGACAAGAGATCCCATGTTTGTTACTTCCTTTTTTTTCTTAAGATTACTGAAATTTATGTGAAACAATGGGTACTGAATAGAATGGAATAACCCCAGGAGTGCGAAAGTCCTTTATCTCCCCTTTGTTAATTGACTGTGATGTTAGAGTATTACAAGGTCTTGTGTGAGAGAGAGAGAGAGAGAGAGAGAGAGAGAGAGAGAGAGAGAGAGAGAGAGAGAGAGAGAGAGAGAGAGAGAGAGAGAGATTTATGTGTACTTTGTTTAAATCCTGTTCAGCTATTTAATTCCAGTAGGCAATATATTTACTAATTTTTTGCTTGTTCCTTAATATAAAAATGATAATGACTGATTATGATCATGTATTTTACTTCATTCCACTATCTCTGTATAGGTAACTTAGACATAATTAGCGTTAGGTCGGTATTTCTAAAATAAACAGATCGTGGGGGTCTTTCTGAAAGAAAAATTATCGTTTATTTTTCGTATTTTTGGTAATTTAAATTTTTATTATTTTTTAAGATTTTTTAACAAACTTCGCTTCCTTTTTATCAATATTTATTGTGATTGGATATATATATATATATATATATATATATATATATATATATATATATATACATATATATATATATTTATTTATTTATTTATATAAGTATATTAAAGGTTTTGCATGAATTCTTATACATATTCACATAAAACTTTTTATCCAAAAATCACAATGAAAAATGAAGTTGTGAATCTTGACTGGTTTCACTATAGTCGATACTCCATCCTAAAGGATAGATATAAATTAGAAGAGAAGTTAGCGTACAATGCTAACTGGAATGTACATAATTACAGAAGACAATTGAAAACTTGCATTTATTTACTGATATAGTTTTTCTCAATACCTGATAGAATCGTTTATATATATATATATATATATATATATATATATATATATATATATATATATGCATATATATATATATATATATATATATATATATATGCATATATATATATATATATGCATATATATACACAGTATATATATATATATATATATATACAGTATATATATATATATATATATATATATATATATATATATATATATATATATATATGTATATATATGTATATGATATATGCAGTATATATATATATGTATATAATATATATATATATATAATATATATGTATATAATATATATATATATATATATATATATATATATATATATATATACGGTATATATATATCTCGGGGTAATTATTATTCACTAAAAGCATGGTAAAAATCTATTGACAAAAGCTGACAAGTCATGTACAATAGTATTTTGAATAAAAGTAATTATATACATAGGTTTATAAACTTTGGATTGATGAACATTTTCTTAAAGAAGTGAATGATAAAAAATGTATTGAGACTGTGAGCCATAATTACAATAAAAAAAGAAATATTCATTAAGAATTAATGAACAATTTATAAAAAAAAATATAACAACGTTTTTACTGATTTCCCTAGCGATGCCATATAGTGTAATGACTCATAAAAAAAAAAAAAAACATGCTAACGTTTCTCGCTATACCAATAATTATTTCTGACGGTTTAGCAGCATTTGAATTTTCTATACACCTTGATCCTATTTCCTTTCCATTTGTTAGTACCATGCCAGCGGTAGGCAAGAAACAACGTAGATCTAACTGATGAATTAATCAATACACAGATCAACAGTGCCTTCTTCTGGGCTTATAGTGATATAATTTCCATACGACATCCTTGAAAGTAGATAGGTGGATGTACCATTTCTTTTGGAACTTCTCAATAGAGCTGATAATACTAGGCATAAAAGATTGTAAATCTTAATTCAATATGAAATATTGCAAATGAAAGTGTGCTCTGGCCATCGAACATGCCTTATTTCCAGTAGTAAGTGACCCATACATTGAATGTTTTACAAGCAACGTAACCTCGTGGCAGAAAATGTAAAATGGGTTTGTTATATTAGTGACATATGTGTGTGGCTAAGATACAATAATGTTGATACTTTTTTATACATTTACTGAATTGGTGACATCTATATATTTTTTAAAAGTACTTCAGTGCTAATGTAGAACCCAATTACTATAAAAACAGTGAAAAAAAAAACAATTAAGGCCGTGAAAATTGCTTATAAAGAATTATCCATGAAACACCAAGGACTGTATTTATCGTATGCAAGTGACAAGTATTGTATTGGTCAAACTTATAAACCTTTAAAAAGAGAATACAACAACATAAAAGTAATGAGATGTGCACAAGATGATGTCACACTTGTTGCTCCTGTTAGTTATTACAGTCATACTATTAGTTGGGCAGGGGCTAAAAACTGATTCACTCTAATAGCATTTTGGAAACAAAAATCCTAATATAGCTTTGTAAAAGAAAGTTTGGATTGTAAAAAAAAAAAATAGAAGCAATAGGATCTATGAGCTCAAGCCATTTATTTCTAAAAATCTGTAAGTTGTATAATTTACAGCTATTTGAGGGTGGTCTGAAACCAGCTATTAAGTAAAAGGAAAATTATCCTTATCAGCTGTCTGGAGAATAGTATGGGAAACAAACTAGATCATAATGATTTTCTGTATTTGTATAAGTATCAGCGTATGTAAACCATTGTTCTGTATATATATGTATATATGTGTGGGTGTGTTTGTGTTTGTGATGTATTGTTCAAAACAGTTTAGTTTAATCATGACCGTTTTCTTATCAGTCAAAAATGAATTCACATAAGCTATGAATTCATCAAAATTTACTGTGGGTTCTCAGGAAACAAAACAAGCAAAGAAATAGTCCTAAACGTGGACACAACAGCTTTATATGCAACAAAATATTTTATTATAGAATCTTGCAAATCAAAATTCAGTTCCTAAATACGATTTGAATTTTTACATATACATAATAGAAAAATACAGATTTTACCGTAAAAAAACATTCGTAAATTAGAGAGATATTTTCATGTTTGTAGTTCAATCATTATCGGAGCATATTTTGTGCCAATGTTCTCCCATATATTTTCAGCATCCAAGTTGTTGAATTCAATGCTTTTCTCCGAATCCCTCTCTCATCGTGTCAACAAAGGGTCTGAGGTAGACTCCATTGTCAATGCAACCTAAAATCCTCCGTCTTTTGTTGTCTTTCATGTCCCTTTCCCAGACTTTCTTTCCCCCTTTTCTGGCGCAGTGATTGGTAATGGCCCCAAGGGACGACCCGTCGGACGGGAACAACCTCCGGGGTTTTGGAGGAGTGGCTTTCATGATTCGAGGTTGAATGGCGAATCCCTTCACCAGACGAACCTCATACTTCTGCCATCTATTCTATAGGCATAGGTACAGTCTTATTCCTTTATTTTTAGGGTCTTTATGGTATAATAAATGCTGCTTGCACCCGACCGTTAGGCATATTTAATGAATTAACTCGGTTTTCAATCTATCTGGCCTCCGAAGACCCTTCGCCGCTTCCCCCAAGAAAGCTAGAGTTGTTTATGAACTTAGTCTTTCCGTCCAGGCTTTCCGGCTTCGATTTGGCTGGTCACAATTTGCAGAACGAAACTGGTTTTTATGGTTTTAATTTTACTGCGTTGCTTATCGGGCCATTAATGATTGTGGCCCTTCTCTTTTATCAGAGGTTTCGCCGGCATGATACAGAATTAGATGAAATATATTTTTTACTATTGGCCTACCATCCCTGTCGACTGGTTAATGTTTTGTAATCTTCTTTCGTTTTTTTTTTTTATTTTGTTGAAAGTTGCAAAAGTGTAGTTGATTTTGGACAGTAGTATATTTTCCTAGCATTGTAGATTGATTAACGTAATGGATATCTATGGTCAATATTGTATAGATAGTTTTTATTCCGTTTGATTTTTCTATTTGTAATTGGAGGGAAATCCGTTAAGCTAATCAATGTTACGTTTTACTTATGAATTCCTTGTAGAATAGATAATATAGATAATAAAAAGCAAGGGAGTCACCTAAATTACTGAAAAAAACTATTTTGAAATGGCTTATGATATGGGATTTTCTCCGGAATGTTTTTTATATTTTTTATAGTTCTACGATGTACTACAGAAAATATTTCTGAGAGATTTCCTTGTAAATCTAATTGAGATTACATCGAACGGAAGTAGCCGAGATCAAAACCGAAAGATATCATGATTGTCTTTTCCATTGTGCTAACTCGACGCTGTCCTTATTAGGCTCATTGATAGTTGCTGAGGGAACTAGTGTTACGGAGTAAATCTTTCTTCCATAGGAGTTAACTATTTTCTAAATTGTTGAAATTTACAGCAAAAAAGTGGCATATGTTGTAAAGAAATTATTATTATTATTATTATTATTATTATTACTATTATTTTTTATTTATTTATTTTTTTTTCAAATAGTTGAAGTTTACTACAAAGGGGTTAAATGTATTGCATTGGAAGCGAATTTGATACAAATGAATGAAATTTGCTGCAAAGGCGAAGATTTGGTAACGAAGAAGACAAAGTTATTACAAAGAAGTGCACCATTTTACAAAGAAGTGAAATTTACTACCAAAGGTAGTGAGCTGTATTGCGAGGGAGTAAAGGTTGCAGCATAAAGCCTCAACTGTGTTGCAGAGAAGTGAAATAATGTTGCAAGGGAGCGGAAATAATTGATAAGGAATAAACTGTTATGATGAAGTGGAATCTGTTACAAAGATGGGAAAATTTGGTGCAGTGATGTACACCCAATGGAAGGAACTATTACAGTAGGGGGAAAAATATTGCAAATGAGTGAAATTTGTTATGGAATAGGTAACCTTACTGCAATGAAGTAAACCATTGCAAAGAAGTCGGTAAAGCATGATTTGGCTTTGACCCTTCTGCAACCCCAGAAGCCACCTTATTCTCACTGGGAAACAAGAAAATTGTATTTAAAAGTCATAAGCCATCCGACTTTCAAGTCATGGGCTTTTCAAAGTATGAATCTGCATAGCACTAAGCACAGCGTTATTCAATTATAATCTCTCTCTCTCTCTCTCTCTCTCTCTCTCTCTCTCTCTCTCTCTCTCTCTCTCTCTCTCTGTAATATAGAGTACGTGCTGTAGGAAGTGAAAGGTCATGTAGCTTAATCTAACAACGACAGTAACAACAACGTTTTCGAAGCTCTGTCATAAGGTTCGGGGTCAGATGAAAGAAAGGTTATCAGATTATTTATTTGGTAATTTTCTTTTTATTTGTGTGATTTTCAAAGTTTACACATCGTCTCCATTTTTAATTGGGGATGTTTTCCTATCTTAATGGGCTAGATTATTTTTTTTATCTTATTTTTAAATATTTGAGGTAACTTTTCATTTACAATGTATTTTGATGTGGATATCTTACTCATGTAATCTGTTAAGTAACCCACTGGGATTTTAAGTACTGTAATTATATATCATAGGTTCCCTGTGAGTTATTTGTTATATTTATGTGTAAAGAATAGTACCATATACTGTAGTCTATGCAATTTTTAAGCAGTTTCATTTTTGTGGCTGGAATTTTTTTTATTAACTTAATTTCGTAAATTCTTCATATCAGACAAATGACATTCTAAATATAATGCTTTTTATTTTGTCTTTTATATTATCAGTTTGTTATCTCGCCCGACATAACTTTTAACAGATACGAAATCTTCAGAAGAATGTAATTATTCTCTCTCTCTCTCTCTCTCTCTCTCTCTCTCTCTCTCTCTCTCTCTCTCTCTCTCTCTCTCTCTCTCTCTCTCTCTCTCTCGTATATTTTTGAGTGAGGTCTTTTTTTTTTCTTTTTGGTCTTTAACCCTGGGTGTGGACAGGAAGTGGGAGTGTAGTGTGAGAGGAATTAAGATTCAAGTCCTATCTTAGCCTGGGGTTCTTTCTTCCTTTCTTTCTTTCCCTCTTCTTCCTTTATAGTGGCAATCTTGCTTCCTCATCCTTCTCCACCACCTATGTCTTGGGTTTTGGTTTTTACATTGGCTTCATTGTTTGTCCTCGTACTTTCCCCACTATTATTATTATTATTATTATTATTATTATTATTATTATTATTATTATTATTATTATTATTATTATTATTATTATTATTATTATTTTAATACTTGCTAAGCTACAACCCTAGTAGGAAATGCAGGATGTTATAAGCCCAAGGGCTCCAACAGGGAAATTAGCCCAGTGATGAAAGGAAATAAGGAAAATATATAAGAGAAGTTTAAGGACAATAACAACATTGAAACAAATCTTTCATGTATAAACTATAAAAAACTTAAAAATAACAAGAGGAAGCGAAGCAAGATAGAATAAGTGTTCCTCAGTGTATCCTCATGTTTCATTTTGTTTAGTTAATATTCGTTTACACTAATTATTATCATTGGTTCACTCATCGTCATCTCCGTTCTTACTCTCTCTTTCTTTCTCTCTTTGTGCTTCGTAAATTGTGCTTTTGTTGCATAGCCTACCTTTTATTAGTATCTGAGAGACAGGCGCGTGAACAGGAAAATTAAAGAAAAATAGTTTAGAAAAGATAAGGATTTCTTATTTTGTTGTTTAATACGAAACAAAATCGTCACGCAAACGAAACATACACACACGCGCGCGTACACACACACACACACACACACATATATATACATATATATATATATATATATATATATATATATATATATATATATATATATATATATATGTGTGTGTGTGTGTGTGTGTGTGTGCGTTTGTGTGTGTCAACAATTATCTATTTATGTATTTACGTATTACATTTAACTCTCTCTCTCTCTCTCTCTCTCTCTCTCTCTCTCTCTCTCTCTCTGGAAGTTACCATTAGCGTGATTTACAAAGTTTGATGGTTGTGTAATGACGGGGAAAAATGAAAAATAACCACCGCATTTTTATTTATGTATTAAATCTTTCTTCACACACAAATGTACAGTATATTGTTTGTGCGTATATATGTATATATATATATATATATATATATATATATATATATATATATATATATATATATATATATTATGCTTTTGGGAAAGGTCTCTAATGTAATTTTAGTTTTTCTTTCCTCTTATGGGTCTTTTTTGCCAATGTGAATTGTGAAATAGGTGGAACTTAGTTTTTTGTTTTGGAAACAGTCGCATTAATATATTTCCGTTTGTGCATAACTTGTGAATGAGATTTCACTTGTGTGAAAATATGGCACGTATGATTGTTTTATATATATATATATATATATATATATATATATATATATATATATATATATATATATATATACATGTGTGTCTTTGTGTGTGTGTACGTAGTTTATGTGAAACATTTTTCATTTTTGAATTAGTTGTAAAATTATTTTTGTTTCAGTAAAGTTTGAATCTAAGATGCGTATTGTGTGTGAAACTGAACAAGATAGTTTTGTTCTGTAAGCTGGAAAAGTGTATATTTTATTTAAAAAAAATATAAACCGCCCATGGAACTAGATTTAATTTCTGTCTTTTGTTGTCTAATTTTGTCGTTATCTCTCTTGTTTGTGGAAATAGATGTGTTTGTGTCTTTTTGAAGAGGTATCCTGAGAAACTGCAATTGCTTCTCGCCGCACACTACAATCGCCCCGTTACCTGCAACTGGATTACTCTTGGCCCGGGGCTGCACCCGGCCACAGGTCAGGGTTAACGACAAAAGGTACCCCGCCTCTGAGAACGTACATTATCTCTCTCTCTCTCTCTCTCTCTCTCTCTCTCTCTCTCTCTCTCTCTCGATCTATTAAACACATATATACGCGATTTGTATAGGTACACGATATAGTTGTAGCCTACATTTGCAATTTGTTTTGTAGACTTTATTTTACTTACTGGTTGTTTGTGTCGGAAGTTCTTGTGATATTTGCTTTTTTTTTATTCTTTCGGAACACACGCATACAAATTATGCATATACGTATACATACTGTGTGTATATATATGTATGTATGTGTATATATACATACATATATATATATATATATATATATATATATATATATACATATATGTGTGTGTGTGTGTATGTTATATATACATGTGTGTATATATATATATATATATATATATATATATATATATATATATATATATATATATATATATATATACTTTATATATATAATGTATGTGCGTTTTATATGCATGTATATGTCAGTGTGTGTCCATATGTAGACATTTGTATTATAAAAAAGTTACGGATATTCAATGTCAGAAATGTCACCTTAGGATAGTGAGATTTACTAGTCGTCTACATCTTAAAGTTAATAAAAATGATAGTATCAATGTTCTAAAAAAAAGATCAAATAACAGTACCAGAACTATATTTGCATTTGCAATGCAGTAGTCAGGTGTATATAAGAAGCAAATTCATTCCCCCATACATATATAGTGAAGGCCATTCTACTCAGTGTATATTACTGGATTATTTAATCTTATTAATTCTTACTTAATAAACCACAACTAATTTTCGTGAACCTTGGAACTGCAATATATCGCCGAAATCCGTCTTTCGCGTGCATTGACTCGCACCTGCATCGCATTGTCAGCAATTAAAATCTTGCATCAGGCCTTGTAAGGAAGGTGCGAGCTGCAGCGGGTCACTGTGATTTGTGGGAGGCTATTAGAGTGACAGATAGCCACGCAAGCGAAAAGTGCAAGCAATCCCAATTTTCCGATTGATTTTGTGAGCTCTAAAAACTGCAGATGAACTTTAATTTTGTGCTTTTCTTTCTACCCTTGAGCACAGAACTGCACTGAACTACTTCTTCTTTAGATTTGCTGTATGTATTTTAATGGCTCTCCTACTATATTTGTTTCAGAATCCTTCATTGACCACCCTGTTATGCCCTTGCTTGATCTGCTGTATGATCAGCTTTTCATAAACCCTTTCCGCTCCCTCCTCTGAGCTTGCTTAGGAGGAAAATTCCAGTACTTATTTGCTGGTTGCCCTAACAATAGTGTTATAAGCATATACAGAAATGATCAGGAATAAGTAGTGCTAGCAGAAAAACGGTAGTATAAATGAGGTAAGAGTGCCGATCCTGGGGACTTGCAGAATTTTTCAAATACCATACCAAGGTATACTTTCATTCTGTATGCTAATATAGGGGCCAATGGTGAAGAAGAAACTTTGCCCGGGGCTGGGTGACGACCAGTCCGCCACAGGAAATTCACGTGTCTGAGTCGTAATGTGTGTGTTTTTAGCGTGAGATTAGCTACCATTGGTGTGCTCTGTTTTGATATATGAAATTCTATCGCTATAGGTAATCTCATATCTGGAACGTAGGTAATCTCATCATGCAAGAATTCACGAGCATTATTGATAATTATTACCCATATTAATACTATTTTTAAGAACATTAAATTTTGTTGACAGTCTAGCCCTTAAAAAGGAAAGTGGCAAAGAGAACTACCCAAAGAAAGAAAAATTAAAGGAGTAAGTATGCAATATATCACTAAATAGCCAACCGGTTCTTTAGGGGTAATTACTTATTCGGTTATTCAGGTTTTCAGTGTTTACTTTATTCTGTGCCTTGGACAAGTCCCATTATGAACTCCTGGAGTCCTGGTGCCAACTCCCTAGTTTGACTCGAGACTTCTTTTCTTTTCTTTTCTTTGAAATTGCCTTAACTCTTGGCTTCGTTGGTATATTTACTTCTCCGAGCTATGATGATTATTTTTATTTTTTATTTTTCATTGATTTTTCTAAATCATTTACCTTTTTCGTAGTGGATTTAATTTTTTGTCTACCTTATACATTCAGAATGAGTTTTCTCCTTTTTATGAATGCAATACAGGACCTGCATAAACAGATGAGGACTTTTTGATCATTTTATTACAAAAACAAAAAAATATTACAGTACAACAACAGTGGACGGTTTTGCATATAAAAATGAACAAACGTGAATAAACAGTTGAATGGGGAGTAAAACTAGAGGGAACTGGCACAGTATCAAAAATAAAAAGTGGAAACATCCACTTACTCAAAGTTAATTTCTTCTTCTCCGAGCAAAATCAAAGCATAAAAGATGACAGTTAATACACAAGCAGTACCCCCATCACAGTATGATTAAATTAATCACTTAAACGTTAACTTACTGTAACCGATGCTAAATCGCACTTTCGGAAAACTATTGAATCTCTATTGTGAATAAAATCATGCTATAAATAATCAGAAACATAGTTCAGTTTTAGCACTCAATTCTTTTATATAACTGCCTGAAACGGGAGTTGGTTAGAAAAGTCCCTCATATGACTTAAATTTTACCAGAAACTCGACAGACAAAATTTCAGCACATTGCAATAACATTACTACATTCGGTATTTATTAACATCGGACTAAACCACCTCAATTCACAGTAATCTAACGTTTCAGTTTGGGTTGTTCACCTTTTATCTATATTTCTCTCCATTTTAATTTTATTCAGGCTATGCTACAAGTTAATTACCGCGTGACACATGGCAGGTTATTGGTTTCGACAAAAGAATTTTGTTTTATTTGTTTTAAATATACAGTCTTCTGTAAGGGGAATTGACACAATAATCATTCTGCATATTGGTATTCGTGATTTATGTGACACACTTCTCTTTATCTTATGTAGTTACAATACCTTCTTTGCTACATTTTCACCCAACAGCTGACTTCTCCTTCGTCAACCTATTATTCATCCCTTACGTTTACATCCAAATATATATATTCGAAGTCAATCCTTTCCATTTTTCGTTGCTTTATTTTGCCTTCCATTTACTCTCCTAACATTATTCATGCTAGGATTTACTGTCAACTGTCTCCTTCAAACACTTTCGAACCCTATTATTTTTCCCAGGAGCTTTTCCTTATCGTCACCACGCAACATTGCATCCTCGAAAGATATGAGCTCTTCCAAAACCAATTCACAATCTCTTCCTGACCCCAAATCTTGCAATCACTCTTTCCTTTTTCTTTTCTTTTAATCTGGCTATCACTTCTGTTTATCAGTGTACGCATTTATTCTGACTATTATTCATAAAAATCATAACATTGGGATGTAGGTGGGATCATAGGAATCTAGTGGTCTCAGCGTAACACGACATTAAGGCCATTAGTCTGCTAGTTTTAGTTGGGTGACCACTGTATAAAGTGGTATATTTTTGTATCAAAGATATACAATTCTTGAACAATAAGAACGAATTAAAAGACGATAGTTGAGAAATATGCAGAATTCAGTTTATTTTGTGACTTCGTTGGCCAACCAATCTAGGGATTCGTTGATTCCCGATGAATTGATAGCGCTAGTGCCTTGAACAAACCATGAGCGGCGTTTTAGGCGTTGGAGTTCAAGTGCCTCTGTGATGAAAGAAGGTGAAGCTGCTTTTGGTAAATCTTGCTTGTTGGCCATGACGAGCAATGGACAGCCCTCCAGCTCATCATTGTCCATCTGCCAATGGAAGAAGTGAACACTTAATTAGAAGATGATGATGATGATGATTATTATTATTATTATTATTATTATTATTATTATTATTTAACTCGAATAAAGCTGCATGCCATGTCTGTTGATCTTGGGTATTAAAATCCACAATTATATGCGTTTGTATATTTAAAAATAGTTGGAGATTTCGCACTTTGAAAAAGGTGCGGAAGCTCCTGATATTTTTAAATATACAAACGCATATAATTGTGGATTTTAATACCCAATTATTATTATTATTATTATTATTATTATTATTATTATTATTATTATTATTATTATTATTATTATTATTATTATTATTATACGAATTCTATTGCTGTCATGTTGTATTCCCCACTTTTTTAGGTAGAATAAAGGATTCTACTTGTTTTGGTGAATGTTAATTTTTACACTTTATTATTATTATTATTATTATTATTATACCAATTCTATTGCTGTCATTTTGTATTTCATACTTTTTTTTTAAGGTAGAATAAATGATTCTACTTGTTTTGGTGAATGTTAATTTTACACTTTATTAATCTAAAATGACTCGGCTTGAACTCTGTTAATGGCAAATACGACTAATAGAAATAATGTAGAATTTCGTATTTTTCTGAATAAATCTTACATTACTCCAGGACCCACTGAGAGGCTCCTGCACTACTCTACAATCAGTGAAAGTTCGGCGCTTATCATGGCTGAGACAACACCCAGTGGTAATAGTTTGGCTAGGGCATCAGCCACCCGTTGAGATACTACCTCTAGAGGGTTATGGGGTCCTTTGACTGGCCAGACAGTACTACATTGGATTCTTCTCTCTGGTTATGGCTCACTTCCCTTTTGCATACACATACACCGAATAGTATGTCCTATTCTTAACATATTTTCCTCTGTCCTCATACACCTGACAACATTGAAATTACCAAACAATTCTTCTTCACCCAAGGCGTTAACTACTGCACTGTCATTGTTCAATGGCTACTTTCCTCTTGTCAAGGGTAGAAGAGACTTTATTTATGGTAAATAGCTCTTCTAGGAGAAGGACACTCCAAATTCAAACCATTGTTTTCTAGTCTTGGGTAGTGCCATAGCCTCTGTACCATGGTCTTTCACTGTCTTGGGTTAGAGTTCTCTTGCTTGAGGGTACACTCGGGCAAACTATTTGATCAAATTTCTCTTCCTCTTGTTTTGTTGAAGTTTTTATAGTTTATAAAGGAATTTATTTTAATGTTGTTACTGTTCTTAAAATATTTTTAACTTGTTTCCTTTCCTCATTGGGCTATTTTCTCTGTTGGGGCCCCTGGGCTTTTAGTATCCTGCATTTCCAAATAGGATTGTAGCTTTGTAAGTAAGTAAGTAAGTAAGTAAGTAATAATAATAATAATAATAATAATAATAATAATAATAATAATAAATGTGTTTCATCACACCGCTGCAAATAAAAAGACAGAACAAAAACGTTTCTAATTTCCTTAGCACAGTAAAACGCAGTTTGTATACTAAATCTTAGCCTTACGTACCATATAGTGTAATTCCTCTTTAATCTCGTCAAACCTCTCTGTATCAGTACTGTCTATGATGTAAATGAAGGCAGAGGTACCCGGGTAGTAATGCCTCAGTAGTGGACGTAGTTTAGGCTGAGAGTTTGTATCGCATACTGTGAAGCTTATGTTCTTGTACTCCACTGTCTCGATGTTAAAGCCTGTTTTAAGGTGTGGGAAGAAATTCTAATTAATGAAGAAATATATTCTCGCCTCTCATTGCTCATTAAATTTTACAGGTAGAAGTAACGAGTTTGGTCTATTGTCATGGCTGGTTTTGGGGGTGGGGGTGTGGGAGGGGGCCGGTTGATGATAGCCCTTGTCTGGTGCTCTCTGGTCCCAGAATGGTTGGAGTCTTGGAGAGGGAACTTGGACACTTGTTATTTGTTGATACTAATACTGTGAATAACTTTTTCCTAGGCGACCGTTCAATAAGGTTGTGATTTTATTTTTTTCAAAAAGTTAGATTTTTGTTAATGCCATTCACCAAAATTGGTTTTCAGCGTGTTTTATCCTACAGGAAAATAAAGATAACTTCCATTCAATCAGTTAATATATTTAGATGAAATCACAGATGGAAATTCGCGAATTCGCTAATAGGAATACATTTTTAATTCATTTCGATTAATGTTCATTATCTTTGATAGTCTAAATTCACTTTATGTATTGAATAATAGATTTACTCACCAATTGTTGGAATCGTTTGAATCACTTCACCCAGTTTTATTTTGTAGAGTAGCGTAGTCTTCCCTGCACCGTCAAGGCCAACTGTTAAAGAGAACGAATAACGCTAAAGAAAATCATAGTCGATGAAGGAAACGTTCCATGCAAACAATCTATGCAAATTCTTGTCTTTAATAACTGAATATGTAAGAGTGTAAAATTGTTGGGATCAGTCAAGAAGAAATAAAAAAAAAAAAAAAAAAAAGATGCTGATGACGTCAATGTGATGATGTAAATATTATGGGGTCAAGTAGATTAATATCGTATAATTAAATATGGTTGCCAAGCAGATACATATTTATATATAAAGGCAGATAAATATAGACATAATTATTGTAAGAACTTAATAGAACTTCGTCTTATGTTTCGGATATTTAAAGATGAGCACGACATTGCTGATTCCTACAGGATACATCTCTTTTACTAATATTTTACACTTTACTTTGGGTGGCATTAGTTCTTTCGAACACATTAAACTATGAAGATGCCTGCATGTGATGATAATTCTTACCCATTAGTATCTTGTAAGGTTTAGAGCTCCTTATCAAAGAGAGAATACTGCTGATAATGACACCCATTACTCAGTATGTCACAACTTTTGTCTGTTCAACAAAACAAGGAGCACGCACACGTTTTCAGAGGTTTTCGTTTTGCTAAGTCCTCTGCTAGGAAGATATGCTTCCAAATATCTTTATATTTTCTGAGGGTAATGTTTCCTTTCGAATACCTCAAGAATGTCCAGTGGACGAGATTCACATTACCAAACGCTAATATCAAAACAGCAACTGGCTTGTTTCACGGGAGACACGAGTTAATATTTACTCCGTACAACTTCCACGTACTGAATGACACGTTTTGTTTAGCCACGAATCGTCGATAGTGTTGGCAGCATTTCCGCTCGCCCAAGTATATCTTATCTCTTCTCCTATTCTCCCTCCATTTGCTTCTCTCCTCTTCCCCGGGTGCTTTCATGGCGTGACTCATTGGACGTTGCAACATGTTTCGTCACCTGTTGACGTCGTAGGTTTGAAAAACATACGAGATTGTTAAGATAGTAATTGTGGAAATAAGTTAAAAGAAATTTAGTATATTAAAAAGTGATACAACTATTGCAAAAAAAAAAAAAAAAAAAAAAAACCATCATGATAAATAAAAAACATTAACACTATTTGGGATAACTCTTGATCAATGAACCCTTTTCGTTGGTTAGGCTATATTGATTATCAACCAGTGCATTCATTTTCAGTGAGCAATTTATTGCTTGAATATTTGGATCCCGTAGGATAGTAGAGCCATATGTCTGCTTCTTTTTTCTTTTACTTCTATTAGGAAATATACACTTATAATTCTTACAGTTTGTAATATTATATATACATCATGATATATATGCATGAATAATACTTTTACTTAACATTTACTGTATTCACAATCGCAACTTTTATTCTTCATCTAAATATACTTTTAAATAAAAAAAAACATCGATTCGTGAATACTTTGTGAACAGAAGTTTAAAATCCTATTCTATTTACGTTAAAAGTATTTATCGTTCTACTTTAGATATATTTTAAGTATTTGTGCGTCAGTACTTAAAAATCCTAAGTATCTTCCCATCCATATCGCAATAATATAACCCGCCATTATGATCATTGCCGTATTTTAATCCTTCTTTGAATCTGCTTCAAAATCTAGCTTCAAAATCCTTAACCGATTACTAGTTTGCAATTTAGAACATTTATTGAACAAGTTAAAAAGCAAAAACAACAAGTTTCTAACTAAGGGACAGAAATATACCATATGTATATTAGTATCTATGCACCCACAATAGCAGTCTTTGACATCTTTTATTTTCATCGTGGCTAATCTATCATTTCTACTTAATACTTCGTGTACATACTTAAACGAAATTTCCTTACTTTTATTCACTATATACATTATTATTTATATGCCTCCAAATTAGTTTACAATTAAATAAAGGGTACTGTTTGTCAATATTTAAACATATTCATAATTTTTCATCAAAAGCTCATTTACATCTTTTGTTTTGATTTTCGGATACGAGGTCATCATATGAGCACTTCGTAAAATGTTTATTATACCTTCATAAAAACGAGATGTAAAATAGTACTGTCCTGAAAGTGACATTCATTTTCTAATAGGAAGGTGTATCTGACTATACTGTAATAAATAATCAATTAATAACCAAAACACTTCTCTTTTAAACATTTCTGAAAATTACTAAACATGACTGATTTTGCTTTACGCTGAATATCCAACATCCCACAACCACCTCTTAATATCATCAAAAACATGGTTTTCCTTAAAATAGGGTCACAGTTGCTATCCCACAGATATTTGAAAATACATTTCTGAATACTTTTAACATACTCCTCTGGAATTTGGTAAACATGCGTTGTATACTATAGCTTTGCTAAAATTTTGCAATTTAGTATTGTCGTTCTTTGAAACATGGTTAACTTTCTGTTATGAAAGATACTAATGATTTTTTTAGGCTACTTTTTATGTTTTTCCGATTCATATCTAGACTTTATTGATAACTATTGCTATGATATATACCTAAAATGTTACCATACCCAATCAAAATTTGTAAACCGTGGTCATGCTATACTTCTCTCTCTTTCCAGTCACTAAGGCCTAGAATAGAAGTTTTGTATCTATTAAGAACTGCACTTGAAACGTTTTCATATTCTTTGATAAATTTTAAACATTCCTCTAAAGCCTTATCACAAGTAATAACTATAAGTCGTTTGCATAACCTAGTCATAATATCTGAAGCCTATTAGGTAACCTTAAAGAATAATTAAACAGCCTTTTCTTGATCATTCTATAGAATACTTCCTGATATACAAAAAATAACCTAAAAAACAATGGACACCTTTGCCGAACAGATTTATTATGAAAAGGGTCAGAGAAAAGGTTGCGGTAATTGTCCCCAATTACCCAGTATCACACAACTTGTGTCTGTTCAATAAAAACCGGAGTCCGTTTTATAAGCACACTTTCAGATGTTTCATTACTAATGAAATCAAGGCATGATCAGATGTCCCAACTGGAGAACCAATCTTCCTTGTAATAATGCCAGGGGAGTCTGTTAATACGAGGTCCAAGAAGTTACCAGACCTGTGAGTAGCTTCACTCAGCCTGATTCAAAGGCAAAGTCCAAAGCTATTAAGCCATGGTGATTAATAGGAAAAACAGAATTTAGCCACTCCGTATGATGAACATTGAAATTATCAACAAAAACATAAGAGGCATTTCTATCATCATCTTGTGTCTTAGTCATAATGTTAAGAAGACAATCAAAGATAGAAATACTCATGTCTCGATTCTGGTAGATCGAACACAAATCGAAATTGTTATGCATACCACAAACTTTTATTACCTGAATCTCATGACATCCACATTCATGCTTCTTATATCTCCTTCTTTCCTGCTCCTCGTTGAAAGTTTCATCATTCTCGCATTTTGTTCTCGGATGAGCATTATTGTAAGACGTAGTTGTTGGATCAGCATTTGAAATAGTATAAATAGCATAGAAGGAAATTGGTAGTTTGAACAAAGAAGTCGTTTATAGTGAGGGTCCGTGAAATTTAACCATTATATAGAATATCGAAGGAACCTCTGAACGTTTTCCGTTATTAAAAAGAAATAGGATTAGTAACTTGTAGGTAGAGTTAGTAAATTTGCTAATGTGGTAAGAGTGGAGGATGATACATTGAGGAAAAGATTAATTAATTCAGAAATCTGGGAAATAATGGGAAGAGAAAGACGGAAATAGATGTATAGACAAATTTAAGGAGCCATTGGAAAGAAGGGTGTTCAGTATGTAGGACGTGAGAAAGTGCATGCAAGATTGACATAAAGGGTGCATTCTGAAAAGTGGTGTCCGACACGTTGGTGGTGTGCCTCTTCTGTGTAGATTCAGGATTTGACAAGTTTTGTGTAAGATTTTGCACCTGAGATTCATCCGTGATTCATTAGTAAGTGTGAATCTGGCAGTGATCGATGTCTTGCAAACTATATTTCTTTAGGAAAAAAGGCTTAAAATATTGCTGGATTACGGCAAAACGTTATACTTACTTACCACTGGGTCAACTAGGTGGCCGAAAAGCGGGGATTAAACAGCTTTGCGAAGTGCGAGCCCAGCAACCTACCACTGAGCAACGTCATTAAAAAGACAATATGTATAAGAACTGTAAAGGTGAATGTAAACTGGAAATGCGTAATTGTGAAAAAAACCCTTAGCATCATCAAATTGCTGATGATAAAACGTCGTTGCTCGGTAGGATGTAAGGAAAAGAGAAAGTAACTTGCAATGATGCCATCCCTTGAAAGCGTGAATTTGCAATAACGCGTCATATGCATTTGAGATACCCTTTGTCATTGTTTAAGTTGGGGATGTAGGTTTTTTATTTGAGTTGCATAATACTGGAAGTACATGTGTCACAGACGTCGAATTTCTTTGATAATGACGCATAAAAACGTCAGCATAGAATAAAAATGATCTCCCTCCAACACAGGTGGAAAATTAAGGGGCTGATTTTAATGTGTAATTTTTTTTTTTTTTTTTTTTTTTTTTTTTTTTTTTTTTTTTTTTTTTAAAGATGAGGAAAATGCATGGTTGTGATCAATAACTGTCACTATGTATAAAATCCGCTGATCACATTCAATGTTAATACATCGGCCTTATGATGAAATCTTAACTTTTTAATATACAAAGATACCTGAAAATTGGTATCTGAAAGGAAATACAGTAATGGGCATTCTTGCTCTGAGCTTCGAACTCGTGGCTTTGGGAGAAGTATGCCTGGCGCTTTTGTGGTTATCTTCACCCAAGAAATAATATTACATAAAATACACATTAAAATTTTAGTTGAATCCGTACAATAGCAAAAATGTTAACTTTTTGTTTCATAGGCTGCAGGGAGTCATGTTGCTGTACTTAATGGTTGCCATAACAAACAAACGTGACCTTTGCGTTTGCCATGTTGTCTGCAGACACGCAACAGCATTATTGATTGATTTGTCACTACCACCCTCAGCTTGATCACTTATGTTACGCTAAGTTTCTTGTGTTAGTAACTCTTATTCTAAAATGATTTTCTGTAAAGTAGAACGAGTGAGTTATATATATATATATATATATATATATATATATATATATATATATATTATATCTATATATATGTATATATATATTATATCTATATATATGTATATATATATATATATATATATATATATATATATATATATATATATATATATGTATGTATGTATGTATGTATGTATGTATACACGTCTCTATATATCTACGTATATATATATATATATATATATATATATATATATATATATATATATATATATATATGTATATTAATTCATAGTAATTCATATATGTATTTATATGTTTACACACACACACACACACACACACATATATATATATATATATATATATATATATATATATATATACAGTATATATATATATATATATATATATATATATATATATATATATACAGTATATATATATATATATATATATATATATATATATATATATATATATATATATACTTCTACATATAATTCTTTATTAGTGTATTATTACACAGATTCATAAATTAATATGCTTGTAAGGAAAATTTTATTCATATCAAAGGAAATAAGTGTTATTGATACGTACAATTTAACCTGCAATGTTTAAGGCCCACAGGGATTTCAAATTCGTACAGAGAATAATTTATAAGAAAACGTACTTATATTCCTTCTGAAATTATAATGTTTTGATGTATTTGTTGAGTAAAACATGGAACTCATAATTTGCTCCTCCATCACCCCCCCCCCCCCAAAAAAAAAAAAAAAAAATTCAAAGCACACCTCAACCTTATTGCATACCAAGCCAATACTGCCATGGAACAACCTTCCATTATGATAACTTAATCGTATTCCAGAATTCATTCCAAAGTTCATTCCTTATTACACTCTTAAAAA